>NC_133343.1:27164353-27267300 GCF_030506205.2 Paramisgurnus dabryanus | reverse complement strand
AATGCCAACCACCCGTACTGATGAAGTTGATAGCATTAATGTTAGTGGTAACTCAAACACCGAGCGTGACTTTACACCCGTATTTGGTCTCATCTCAAGATCAGTGCAGGTCTAGGGGTCAGGAAGCAGACAATCTGCAGCTCCAACCTTGTGGGAAATCGAATGTTATTTTAATTTCCTTTATTTCCTCTATTCCTTTTTTCTGTCCCTCTTCCCTTTCAATTCGTTATGAATTTTAAACAGGCACTCTAAAAGACCTCTCTGATGAAGGACCCTGATTGCAGAGGTTAACAGACTCAAGCTGTCATATCAAAGGCAAGAACACGCATGCACTCACACACACAAAATAAAGACTGAGATTCCTATCAGAGTCACTGGAGGAAACTAGAGACAGAGTTTGTGTGTGTGTTTAAAAATGTCAGGAGTCAATGTCACAAACACTAAGCGAGCCGAATTTGGCATAGACGTCATTGTGTTTTGTTTGACACACACAGTGCTCTGATGCCTGCAGCGTTTAACTGAGCATTCTGCCTCTTTCCTGTTGTAATTAATGAGAGATGTGTAACTCCGCTTCATTAATATTAATGCACAGTAGAACACACACATACAATGAACTTCTGATCTACACCAAAAAAGAGCGGCACAGTCAGACTACAGACAACATCAGGCAATTGTTCTACATTCTCAGAAAAAAGGTACAAAAGTTGTCACTGGGACGGTATTTTTTAAATAGGTCCTAATATGTAACATTTTTGCACGTATATGTACCTTTGAGGTACAAATCTGCACCTTTTGGTAACAAAAGTGTACCTTTTGAATTTGTATAGCTTCAAAAGGTATAAGAATACCTTTTCGGTGTAGGATACACTTAATTGCATATAACTAGGGCTGCATTTTCGCGATTAATCGTTTGCTAAATAAAAGTTTTTGTTTACATCATATATGTGTGTCTACTGTGTATAATAATTATGCATAAATAAATACACTTGCATGTAGGTATTTAAGGCGTATTTACATGTGTATATAAATTTGTATATTATTATATATAATTTATATTATATATAAATATTTAATCTATAAATATATTTTCTTAAAATTATACATGCATGTGTGTATATTTATTTATACATAATTATTATACACAGTACACACACATATGATGTAAACAAAAACTTTTATTCTGCAAACGATTAATCACGAGTAATCGTTATGCAGCCCTACATAAAACCAACTTATTGGAATTTCACTCAGTAAAACTTCAAGCATAGCTTGATTAAATAGTTCATCAAATCATGGATGCAAACTGAAAAGGAAAGGGGTGCAATGGAATGACGAAATAGGAAAGAGATCATATTGCTTAAATAAATGAATTTAATAAATGTCTTTGCTTAATGGAATTTAAATAAAAATGGCACAATGAAATAAAATAGAGAGGGCTTTAGCTCCCAAAGCATATCCAGATGAGCTTCATGGATCTATGCTCCTAAAAATAAAGGTTCTTAACAATGCCTTAGAAGAAAAATTCCTTGTACTCAAAACTAAATTTGCTATTAATTTAAACTTTTTTGACTAGTGAGGAGTTGCTATAAATTATAAAAATAAAGTTGAATTAGCTTAAGTTATTTCTACTTTATTTTTTATAACTTTTCAAATTGAACACACACACACACACACACACACACACACACACACACACACACACACACACACACACACACACGTGCTGTAAAACTCCATATAACTCAATGTACACTGAAAAAAAAACTTTTGCAAATTGGTTGCACATAATTGAATTAGGTTAAAATTAATTTCATTTTAAGAAAACTTGATTCAATCATGTTGAACTGGTGTACATAATTAAATTTTGTAGATCCAACAACTTTTTTAAGAAAACTTAATTCAATCATGCGCAACAGGAGATTTTTTTCAGTGTACAAGCCAGTAATTAAGCTGTTTTTTCCACAGGCCTACTTAAGGGTTAATGGTGCCACATGTTGATCAACAGTATAAATGACAAACCAACAGTCAAGAATGCATAACTATATGATGTCATGGCTTTGTAATTAAAAAAAATTGTTATAATAGAAGTCAATGGGACAAAAACAGCCACAAACAACTAACTAACTAAAATCTGATACTACACAAAAACTAAAGATGCATGAAAGTCAATGTTTTTACTAGGGATGCACCGATACTACTTTTTTGGAATACGAGTACGAGTACTTACATTTCAGTACTTGCCGATACCGAGTACTTAATAAAAAACATGATTTAAATTTACAGGTAACAGCTTTAGTCACATAAGTTGTTCTCAAAAAAAAAACAAAGGACTAGTTTTCCAGTTTGTTGTAAACTCTGCCTCTTTGGACAACACAAGAGACATTAACCCCTTACACGCCGCTCAAACATAGACATTTCTCAGACGTGGTATCGATTCCAGGTATCGGGGGACTTTTAACGAGTACGAGTACTTTAGAAAATGTGGTATCTAGGCCGATACCCAATACCAGTATCGGTATCGGTGCATCCCTAGTTTTTACTAATCTTTGACATGCCCAAGACTTTGAAAAGGATAAAAAATCCAGTCCAAAATCACTTTTTATATTGAAAATCTGTCATTTTGTGGTTTTGTTCCCCAAATCAGTGACATCACTTGTGAACTTGGCAATTAAAGAGTTAAAATCATGGAATTTTTGTAAACATTTGGTACGGAGTTTTTATTAAAAAAAATCATCATACTTTTTTACAGTCGTTTTATATAGTGGCTTTTTTCATCCATGAACAACCCGAAAGGGTAGTAAATTTAATCCCGGTATTGTTGAGTTTTTTTTTCAATTCAAGGTATTTTCTCAAAATAGGTGTAAATATAAGATTTGTCTCCAAAAATCATTCAATTTTCTGAAACACGGAGAAAGTTGTGGCCAAATTAAGACAAAAAAAAAAAAACATAGTGGCCGAAAATGTCCCCAACAATCCATAAGGGTTAAAGGAACAGTATGTAGGATTGTGGCCAAAACTGGTATTGCAATCACAAAACGTGTGGCTAAAACTGGTACTGCAATCACACAGCTGGTGGCCAATATACCAAACGACAACATAAACATCAGTTGAGGGCTGCAACTCCACTTTTTAAATGACAATATCCTGGCCGGACTGCTGTTGTCAGTGATATAAGTATTTGAAATGAAAATGATTTCTTAATGTCTAGTGACATTTCAGGGCCATTTAATGATTAGTTGATATAAATTTCTTACATACTGTTCCTTTAAGTGCAAAAAATTATTTTTACAGTGCATTTTCGGTTAATTGGTTCCAATAAGAGCCTTAAAAGGTCGCGTTCTTCCTGATCCCATTTTTAAACCCTACTTAGTGTATAATGTTGCTATAATAGCATAAATAATACCTGTAAAATGATAAAGCTCAAAGTTTACTGCCAGGCGATATATTTTCTTCCTCTTTCAAAGCCCAATGAACGGCTTGGTTTGGACTACAGCCCTCTATTTCCTGCTTTCATGAAGTCAGTAAAACGGTTTTAGGACTAAACTCCGCCGACAGGAATACATCAGTCACCAGCTTTGGCTCAAACAACTCTGCTAAGCTAAGCTGCTATCGAATCACAACACACTAAACAAACTACACAATCAGAACTCGATACGTATTTCTGAAGGAGGGACTTCATAGAACAAGGAAGACATCAGCCTGTTTTTAGGACAGTGAAAACAGCGCTATACAGATAAGTAAATTGTGTGAAAAATACCGCATTTTTTACACGTGAAACATGAACACATGTTATATTGCACACTGTAAACACAATCAAAGCTTCAAAAACACAGAAAGAACGGGAGCTTTAAACATCGAAAGAACCCTTCTGTTTCAAAAAATTTACTTTGTTGTCAAAAATGGTTCTTCAGATTATAAAAAGGTAAGACAGAAATGGTTCTTTAAAGAACCTTTAAATAAATCATGCTTTGAGGATCCAAAAAAAATTTTTTCTATTTCTTCCGAGGAGGCAAAAAAGGTTTCAGGGTGTCGTGTGTGGCTTCATGGGAACCTATGTGCATCACGTGTCATGTCAAAATACATGCCTGCTACATATGCTTTGAAAGAGACCCTCTTGTCTGACTCACAGAACACATATTTTGACATGACGATCCACACACATGATATGACGATGTTTTGACAAGTTTCGCATTTGTGCCTCTTTGGAAAAGAAGTCACGAGCCACCACCGCTTTTGTAGCGCACCATAAATTAAGATTAGGTAAAAAAAAAATGTGAAACCTCACCGTCGGTTAGTTCATTAAAGTCAAACCAGAGTGAAAACTGTAAGTATTGCCAATCAAACTATGACAGCACATTTGTTAGTCAAAAACAATATGTAAGTGAACATTGATGTGATAGGCGGTAAGTGATGTTTGATCTCCATCAAAAAGTTCACCGTTATTAGCAATTCTGTAAATAACAGTGAAGGCTTTATCACACCTGCAGTGTCAGGTACAAACAGGGAAGTTTAATACAGGTGGCATTGAGTATTTAGGTACAGTTGCTTTTTGCCATAATGAAGCAGGAATAGATATGCAAATATGTAATGCAAAATGGTAAACAATGATAAGATTGTTTTAAAGGTTAAGCATTGCTTTTTTTAGTTGTGTAACTTGTGTTTATCTTTATTTATTTAATTGAAAAATAATCACATTTGCATAGGCACTAGCGCACACACATTCAGTTGTGGATTGGAAAAATGAGTATTTATACATGTGTGTTTTCCGAAAGAAAAATGTGTGTATACATACAAACCTTTATGCATAACCCCTCTCACTCTCATATAGATTTTGTAAAATAATTGAAGCTCTGCACGCAAAGAAAACATAACAAAAGGTGCCAACTCGCACCGTATTACTATATATTCAGAATTTGATATGACTAGGCAGCACGCTGTGGTTTTTGCAACCTCCCCTTTGCACTCTTCTTAAGTGGTCTCACCCAGAATCACAATTGTGAGTGTCACGACTGCACCATTTTTTTATGGGGGTCGTAAATATAACGTTTAAAGTTTAGGTGAATGGTGACTGGCTGAGAGTCATGTTTGGTTTCCTCTGATTTGGGAGATTCGTTTTTTGTCCCACCCTTGCCCTTTTTCTTAGAGGTAGAGGACAGAAGCTGCTTGGTTTCTTCTTTCAAACCCTCTGAAATGAAAAAGTATTGACATTAGCCGGCTTTTTTGGAGGTTTCCTATATTAGGGTGTCACTATAGTATTCAGAATGGTTGCTAAGTTTTTTATAAAGCAGTTGCTATGATGTTCTGTTTATTGAATAGGCTTTATGCCCAGCTGCACTACTTCCTGAACTTCAGCCAGCTCCTGTTTCCTGTCTGCCATTATTGGACAAACTAATTAATCCAGGTGTGTCTGATTATTGTTGTTGTGACTACTGAGGTCAGGGCAGGCACACCTGGATTAACCAGTTTGTTTGTGACTACTGAGGTCAGGCACACCTGGATTAATCAGTTTGTCCAATAATGGCAGACAGGAAACAAGGAACTGGCTGAAGTTCAGGAAGTAGTGCAGCTGGGCATAAAGCCTATTGTTCTCCTAATTGGTCCAATTGTACGCATATTAATGTCCATGAGGCCCACCTACTGTATACAAAAAGCTTTGAGGTTTAGGAAATGGATGCAAGTTTTTTAAATAGTGTAGTGTACTCTTTGTGTGTAGACATTTGCAGTAACCTGTCTTTCATACACGAGTAACACTTTGGTTAGCCAAAAAAAAAGTAAGACAGAGGTAAAGCATGTATGCGGCTTATTTATATGTTCTTTATTAGTGGCGGTTCGTAACTGCTCTTCCAAGGGGTGTAAATTCAACATGTGTGTTCGGAGTGTCATGTGTGTTGCTCGTGTTTTCAAAATATGTGTTTGTTGCATCATGTGAACCATGTGCATCAACCGCTTATGATCAAAGAGACGCTCATGTTCACAAAATACACGCAAGACACTCCTTTAACAGTAAACTCTGATTATGCATGAGATTATACAAGTATCTGGCAAACGCAAGCGTCTCTTTTATAATAAACCCTTAAGACGCGTCTGCAGCAGGCACTTATTTTGACAAGACACTTGATGCACATAGGTTAACGCGAGGCGCAATACACATATTTTGAATTTACGAACCAAACACATGACGGGCTACATACATGTTGTGACGAACTTTGCATCGTGCGCCCACGTAAAAAAGTCACCGTCCACCACTGTTATTTTTATAAGTGCGTATGTTGTTCTCCATGTAATCGAAAGTGTGTCTGTTTTGTTTACCTGGTATTCTGATTTTGATCTTGCCGCTCTGTCCAAAGCTACCTTCAATAGTCCCCGTTTCTCCAGTCGACAGTGTAACTTTTAAACCAACAAACAGCTGAAGGTTGGTCTCCTTCTTAAACAGGTTTCGACCAATCACAGTGTAGTCATCAGTCACCTGACCAAATATAAAAAGTTTGAATTGGGGCCAGAATTCATGTAAAACTTATATACCACTATTTTTACTGAACTGAAAAATACCCGTTCCACCGCCCCCTCCTTCTGCTTGTTTTTGCTGATTTTGAGTCGAGGCAGCGCTGTTTCCGTGTAGTTTTTGTCCTCGAACCCTTCCAGCAGCTTTCCGTGAAAGGCGAGCCTGCATGTGTTACCGTGAATATCCGAGTCCAGCCGTGACCCAATCACTAAGCAGAGCGGGGGACACGTGACCGGCCTTTCGAACTCGAGCAACGCCCATTGCTGTAGCTCCCGTCTCTCACCTTCTGCCTGACAAGTCAAAAACTCATCCAGGTGGTGAAATTCCCAGGCAAAAGAGAAAGAGTCTTGAGAGGCGGGACTACAATCTCCATTTTGGTTCCCGGGAAGCACTCGATTGAAGAATGAAATGCGCGCCATGACGGTTTCGTGTCCGATGGTGATGTGAAACTTTGCACGGCTGCTTAGGGCACCGCGATAGTATTCGATTTTTTGGACGGATATGACAGCAGCGTACAGAGTTCGCAAAGAACCCGGTGTGCATACTACACCTCGTTCCAAAAGCTTTGGGTCAAACTGTGTCACGCACACACCAACCCGGTCACCCTGTATGGCACTGGAAACTGGCTTACGAAACATCTGGACAGATTTCACTTTGCGGGTGACCTTGGGAAATAAACAAGATAAGAAATAAGAAAGAGTGAATTATTTGCCTTCTATGAGTACATATAATTAATTACATTGTGTCTAGATATCAGTGTACCTTTAAAGCTGGTATCTCCACAGTATCGTTGACGCTGAGTGATCCTTGTAGGATGGTGCCGGTAATGACTGTTCCCTGGCCACGGATGGAAAAGCAGTGATCTACTGCCATAAGAAGAGCCCCGGATGGATCTCTATGAGGGAGGAAGGCCTGGGCCTTCAGTAACTAAATGCACAAAGAAAGAAACACCATTAAAAAAGACGGTTCACATTTATCACAAACACAAATTTTGGATCCTCGTGTCAATGGTAAACACAATTATGAATATGTATTGTTGGGAACATGCATACTAACTTACTTCTATAAGGTCAGTGATTCCTTGTGCCTCCTCTGTATCAGGCGCCTCAGGACCACCTGGTTTTGCTGCCACAGCAATCACAGGGCAGTCTTTAAATCTGGCAAGCAAGCAAATAAAAATTCACACTTTGCTGAACATCCAATGCATATCTATATATCTACAGCTCAAACATGCATTTTAGTCTGAGACTAGAATAAGCCCTGCCCTGGAAACCGCCCCATTGTGTTTAAATGCTGGAACTAAGTTCCACTTCCTTCATCAGTCACCAGAAAGACTGTCACCTGCCAAGTTTTGCTGGTAAACACTGTGGTTAGGCCTGAACCAGCCCCAACCACCACAACCCAGCGTAAAAAATGGCATGATGGTATGTACTGGTCTTTTTTTAGCAGGGTAAGACAATCGAAAAACCATGTGCTTAATAATGTGTACCTAGTGTTCTCAAGAGTTTTGTGCATCCTCTTAGTCATCTTGTCAATTGCCCCTTGTCTCTTGTCACTAGGCAACAGGTCAATTTTGTTGAGGATGACCACCATGCGGGAGCAGGTGAGCTGACCTATCAGAAGGCACTCTGCTGTTTGCGTCTGCATACCTTTGACAATGTCAACCACCAAGATCATCAGATCAATGATCTGAGCCCCTAAAAAAAACAGAGAAAGAGTGAATTAAACACTTATAACATTTATTAATAAATAGAGAGATAAAATAATCACTGCAAATGGTTTAAATATGCATTAAAGCAGTGGTTCTCAAACTAGGGGCCCCAGGATTGTGCCAGGGGGCCCCAGATTTAGGAAATTTTTTAAAATACATTAATTTATCATAAATTATATGTAATTAAACCTTAAAAACATAAGGCTACTAACCAATTTCAAAACATTTAGTTTTATTAAAATCTTATGTTTTAGCATGTTTTATGTTATACATTTTCTCTGGGGGGCCACACAGGGCACAAGTGGGAGCCACCATACACAAGGGGGCCGCACGCCGAAAAAGTTTAAGAACCACTGCATTAAAGGGGAAAAAGAGAAAATTTTTAAAAAGGTTACAGGACAGGTTTTCTCTTTCTCCCCATCCTCTCATTCTTTCTTGAGAGATCCCCTTTGGGTGGGTGAGAGGAAGTTGAATTGGAACTTTGAATTGCCCTCTTCTTGCCTTAATCAACCACATGTGCCATTAATGCCCACACGTCATACACGCAATTGTCATCAATGCAATTATAACCTACTAAATGTCTCATTTCCCCTGATTTACTCTCACCGTACATAAGGTTTTCTAAGTTCATTTGGTCCTGCAGGTTAACAAAATAAAAGATTAAATATAAAAGACAAAAAAGATTGTCTAGTCAATTGAACAAGACATTTGGACTTTCATTTTCCAGTACAAAAGATTACTGAAGGCATGTAAGTTACTTTGAAGTTAACAAATAAGTATCATTAATGAAAAATTATTTTTGTTTTTCATTTCATGAAATACATTACTGGACACTATCTGAAGACAAATTAATAAAATAATTATTATTTTGTTGTGTTTTTATAATAAAAAAAAAAAAACATTTTTATTTGTTTGACCATAAAGGGGACATATCATGAAAATCTGACTTTTTCCGTGTTTAAGTGCTATAATTGGGTCCCCAGTGCTTCTATTAACCTAAAAAACATGAAAAGATCAACCCAGTAAGTTAGTTTTGGTAAACCATTTTCTGCAAGCATGTGAAAAAATAGGTAATTGAAATTTGGCTCCCCTTCTAATGTCAGAAGGGGATAATACCGCCCCTTAATCTGCACTATCCAACCACGGCACTGCCATTTAGTGCAGAGATCTGCTCATTTGCATTTTAAATAAGACACCCAAAAATGGCACATTTTTGTTCACACCTACAAAGTGGCAATTTTAACATGTTATAATAAATTATCTATATGGTATTTTGAGTTAAAACTTCACATATGTATTCAGGGGACACCAAATTTATTTTACATTTTAAAAAAGTCTTGTGAAATGTCCCCTTTATAGCATACTGTACATTTAGAGAAACACACATACTCCATCTTCTGGCTACAAGTGGTGGTGATGGACAGAGTCCATGAGAGTACTGAGAGGTTGGTATTCTACTAGTTAGTTATTGGTTGTCATTCATTTATTCATTGTGTAAAATCCATGCATATATGCCAATTTAATCAACAAAGTATTATCTTGGGATCTTGAATTTTTACAAACAACCCATTTCGGCTACACCTGACTCACTGAATACTACATAAAACTGGTTAAGCAGATTATACATGTAGATTTATGACAAACGTATTTCTTAAACCACAATAATTTGGGGAAAATATATATATACCGTAGTAACACCAATATAGGACCTATTTCATTTAATTTATCCACTCACCCCCGATTATAGTGCGTATGAGGGAGGCATGGCCCGGGCAGTCCACCAGTGTGAACTGGAGGCTCTCATATTTTCGGTCCCCGCAAGCTTCACTTAGGTGTTCAGGAAAAGGTACTGTAAACGCACTGAACCCGAGATCCAGCGTGATGCCTCGCTCTTTGGACTGCGGGTTCTTGTCAAAAGCTGCGGTGGATGCGGTGCTGCTAAGCGCCCGGGCAAGCGACGTTTTGCCGCTGTCCACATGGCCGAGGACACCGACGTTAAAGTTGAGCGTTTTGGGGAGAGTGGAGCTGTTACCGGGATCTGCCATCAATACAGCACGCCGGTTGATTACGCTGAATGAACGCGCAGACTTTGAACTACTGACGACTGCAACAAAATCTCAACAGCTCAATATGAATCTTTCAACAAACCAAGTTTCTTTAATTCTGTAAAATTTTACAAGTATCTACTTTATTTTTGATTTAACGTTAAGCATTTCAATTACGCGATAAACGTCTTTATTTGTACTGCAACTTTGCTTAAATTTGACAGCAGCTGATCTTCCTGCGCTGCTAAAAATGAAACCCTGACGTAAAAGCTAACTCAGTTCAGAGGTTCCACTTCACCTCAGAAGGTTTTTTTGCATACCTAACGGTCTAACAATTTATAAACTGTAATAAAATACACATTTCGTAGTTTTAACATATTTATTACACATATAACTATATATTTGGCAAAAATACATAAGGATATATTTTGTGGAACCGACGTCGGTTGCCTTTGTTTCAGTACATCATTTCATGCAGACACGCGAATAGAAAAGGGGCGGGATCTCAAACTATAGACAGACAACCGAGTCGTCCAATAATTTAACAGATATTGAGTATGTTGGCCAATCGTTGCAAAGAAAGAGTAAAAATTGTCGCTGAGGCGGTACTTCCTCAAATTGCCTTGGTAACTCACATGGAAACGCGCGTCTCTTGTGTTTGATTTCAACGGTCTTACCTGAAATAGGCTTCAGGATTTTGATGCACGTTTAAAAGTGTTTGATTAAGCTTAAAGAAAGATGAAGATCGAGGAAGTGAAAAGCACAATGAAGACCCAGCGAATCGCCTCTCACAGCCATGTGAAGGGATTGGGGCTGGATGAGGCCGGTAATGCTAAACAGTCCGCGTCCGGGCTGGTGGGACAGGAGACTGCTAGAGAGGTACTGTAACGAGAAGATTTTACGTGCATTACCTTTATATGTACAGAAAGTCATAAAGCTGAGGGTCTTTTTACGAGAAAAAGGGAGCTAACTTATAAGTCTGAAAACGTGATTTTACATCAGATGGATGGATATTATTGAGATGGAACATGCATTTAAATACCAGATTTACAATTTCTAAACAAAATATTTATACTTATCAATATAATTGTCTTGTATTATGTATGGTGTGGTGTGTTATTCTTATATAATTCGATTTTGCTTATAATAACTACTAACAGATCATTGATACTGAAGGCTAAATTTATGTTTTCGTATTTTTGACAGTTACCACCAAATGTTTTATTTAGACTCTTGTAACTAATCATTTAAAAATGACTACATGTTATGAACAAATCATTCTTGTTTTTTAGGCTTGTGGCATCATCGTGGAGCTGATCCGTGCTAAAAAGATGGCTGGCAGAGCTGTTTTACTTGCAGGGCCACCAGGAACCGGAAAGGTAAATACCAAAAGCTTTATTATATATTAGTCATTGCTAATATCTGTCTATAATATAAATGTTTATTTGTTAATCCTAATTCTGTACCTTGCAGACTGCTCTAGCATTGGCCATAGCACAGGAATTAGGTAATAAGGTTCCTTTCTGTCCTATGGTGGGCAGTGAAGTGTATTCATCAGAAATAAAAAAAACAGAGGTCTTGATGGAAAACTTCAGAAGAGCCATAGGTGAGCTTTTACCCAAAAATTCAATACATGTCTGCTTTTTAAGTAGATGACAATATACATTCAATGTGTAAATGAATGGTCTGTTTAAAATGATGTGTAGTGTCCATCTAAAACTGTTACTTTGTGCATACAGGACTGCGTATCAAAGAGACTAAAGAAGTGTATGAAGGAGAGGTTACTGAACTGACCCCATGCGAGACTGAGAACCCAATGGGGGGCTACGGCAAAACCGTCAGTCATGTCATTATCGGATTGAAGACTGCAAAGGGCACCAAACAGTTAAAGGTGAGCTTGTGAAAGTAGTGCATGCATCGTTTGTATGTTAAACGGTTGACACATAATACTTTGCAGTGGGTCTATATTTGCTATACTCTCTATGTATTCAGTTGGATCCCAGTATATATGAAAGCCTGCAAAAGGAGAGAGTGGAGGTCGGTGATGTTATCTACATTGAAGCCAACAGTGGGGCAGTCAAGGTACAGACATATTTTTGCCTTCTCACGTGTCCAACTAAATGGTAGTCAGATTGAGTTTTATTACATTAAATTTTGAAATAATTGTTTGTCTGCAGAGGCAAGGACGATGTGATACCTTTGCAACAGAGTTCGATTTAGAGGCAGAAGAGTACGTACCACTACCAAAAGGCGACGTACACAAGAAGAAAGAGATTATTCAGGATGTTACACTTCATGATCTGGATATTGCTAATGCAAGACCTCAGGTATCCACACACACTTCCTAGAAACATGGCTCAGATTATTAAAACATCTCAAATGGAATGCAGAAGTTGTAAGCATGTATGTGTTTTATGTTTTCAGGGAGGTCAAGACATACTTTCTATGATGGGTCAACTGATGAAGCCCAAAAAGACAGAAATCACTGGTAAATAAATCTACTGTTAAAGGGATAGTGTACCCAAAAATGAAAATTCTGTCATCATTTACCCGCTTTCATGTTGTTACAAACCTGTATACATTTCTCTTTTAACCAAACCAATCAGAAGCACCATTGACTTTCATAGAAGGAAAAAAGAATAAAAGAATACCATAGAAGTCAATGGGGCTTCTGATAAAAAAATATCTTCCATTGTGTTCATCAGAACAATAAAATGTATATAGGTTTGTAACAACATGAGAGTGAGTTCATTTTTGGGTGAACTATTCCTTTAACCCTTCATTTTTTTTTTCAAACTGGATACATTTATAATTCTGCAACTAACATGCACGACTGTATAATTTTGTAGATAAACTGCGAGGAGAGATCAATAAGGTGGTGAACAAATACATTGATCAGGGTGTAGCGGAGCTGGTACCGGGCGTTCTGTTTATCGATGAGGTTCACATGCTGGACATCGAGTGTTTCACCTATCTGCACCGAGCACTGGAGAGCTCCATCGCTCCCATTGTCGTGTTCGCATCCAACCGAGGAAATTGCCTTATCAGGTGTGTTTTTATATAATGGCAGTTTTAGGATAGTTTCAACATTGGTTTGCAATGTGTAGTTGCTCAACAGGTGTGTCTGTTTTGTTCTTAGGGGCACAGAAGATATCAGCTCACCTCACGGTATTCCACTGGATCTACTGGATCGAGTCATGATCATCAGAACAATGCTGTACACCCCACAAGAAATGAAACAGGTGTGCTGTCTGCAACACGTGAACATTTTAGTTGGTTTAATTAGTAGACTTTTAAAGGAACATTTAACCAAAAATAAAAAGCTTATATGTTTATTAGCGCAAACCTTTCTTAAAAAAAAAAATCTAAATGTTATAGACCATCTCAGGCCCCGTTTGCTTTTAGCACAGTGAAAATGAAACAAAACTTTGGTAAAAATTGATTATGTGAATAAATATATTACCATAACTTGCATTTTTTAACTTGCATGTGGTCTGTAGATCATAAAGATCCGAGCTCAGACAGAAGGCATCAACGTAAGTGAGGAGGCTATATCTCACCTTGGAGAGATTGGTACCAAAACTACCCTCAGGTAAAATTCACAACCTAAACATGCTATAGAATATAAAACCATATTTTAAAACATATGATTTAAATACATTGAGCTGTCATTTCATTGTTTTTGTTTGTTCATGCAGATATGCTATGCAGCTGCTGACCCCTGCCAGTCTTCTGGCAAGAGTTCAGGGGAAGGAGGTAGTCGAAAAAGAACACGTCGAAGAAATTAATGAACTCTTCTATGATGCCAAGTCTTCTGCAAAGATCCTACAAGACCAGCATACAAAGTTTATGAAATAACTTCAGCACTTTCTCTCTCTCTCTCTCTCTCTCTCTCTCTTGCTTACTCTTATTTTTTGCTTTACTGGCTCTTTAGTTCACATGTCTTGGAAGTTTTAACCGTATGACAGCCACAGAGTCAATCAAAGTGCAAACTGCAGCTACTGTATTGTTTTACCTTATCTCTCTTATAGCATTCCCAGATCACCTGAATTCTTTATTTTATCATCTCCCATTCTTTTGTTTTGTTATAAGTTTTCCAATGTCCTGTCTGATGTCTTTTTGTTTGACTTTAGTTGTGAAAAGGAATTTTTTTGAAAGCAATGTGAAATACAAATGGTATTGAATTAAACATGAATGTTCTTTTATTAAATTACAAATTTCATTTTTGTCACACACAATCAACGGTTTATATACTTTGCAATTTAAAACAAAAACATTTCTTAAAGGTGCCCCGAGTAATTATATATTTGGTGATAGTGTTTTGGACTTTATAAGCAGGGGTGCAGTATCACACAAAAGCAAAAGTTTGGGGTTACAACAGTATTGTAGAAATAATTTATTTACAAGCATGTTTGTCACCCATTATCAGCTTACTTAGCACATGAAAGTGTCAAATAATAAGAATACAAAAGTACATACAATATTGTATGTCATATATATTGACAATCATAAAATGTCAGCCCGAATTAATCCACATTAAATGTTGTTATTATTAGTAAATACAGTACTTTAGTGCAAGTTTATGATCAGGCTTTACCTAAGAAAGTGTTTATGCAAAATCTCAAACTAGTGAAATGGTATTTAAGTATTCTGTCAGAAAAAAAGGTACAAAAGTTATCTCTGGAACGGTACCTTTTAAAATGGTCTTAAAGGGATGGTTCACACAAAAATGAAAATTCTGCCATCATTTACTCTCCCTCACGTTGTTACAAACCTGTGTGAGTTTCTTTGTTCTGATGACCACAAAAGATGAGTTTTTTTGAAGAATGTTTCAAACCAAACCGATCATAAGCCCCATTCACTTCCATAGTATTATTTTGTCCTACTATGATTTTTTTTACTTTTGGGTACCATTTTGGTAGAGATATGTATACCTTAGAGCAGCAATGGGGAACCCTGGGTCCTGGAGGGCCACTGTCCTGCAGAGTTTATTTCCAACCCTAATCAAACACACCTGAATTTCATTTCCAAATAATCCTAAAGACTTTAAGTAGATTTTTCAGGTGTGTTTAATTAGGGTTGGAACTAAACTCTGCAGGACAGTGGCCCTCCAGGACCAGGGTTCCCCACCCCTGCCTTAGAGGTACATATCTCTACCAAACTGGTATGGTACCCAGTGTTGGGAAAAGTTACTTTTAAAAGTAATGCATTACAATATTGAGTCACTCCCAAAAAAAGTAACTAATTGCGTTATTTAGTTACTTTTCATGGAAAGTAATGCTTACGTTACTTTTTAGTTACTTTTGCGTTACTTTTTCTTGGCTGAGGCTTGATCTCTTTCAGGCCTTGCATTATGACTGAAAAGTTCTGCATTCAGAAATTGCATATTTCATCACAAAAATGTCGAGGTCTGGCCTGCCATCTTAGTTTCTGACTCAAACGGTTCCCACACAGGCGTGTACGCACAGAGTGTATAATGTGACTACACTTAGTTTAATTCAATACATAATTTTTTTAAATCAAATGAATTAAAAAAAAAAGTAACTCAAATATTTATGTGTACATTTAAAAAGTAATGCGTTACTTTACTCATACTTTAGAAAAGTAATATTATTACGTAATGCACGTTACTTGTAATGGGTTACCCCCAACACTGATGGAACCAGTGTGTAACTTTGAGGTACAAAAGTGTGAAAATCTACCACCCCAGTCATAATTTTTGTTCCTTTTTTTCTGAAAAGTATTAAGTGTACATGAAGTATTTAAGAACAGCATGTTACATATGTTACATCATTTGAGCTTTATAAGAAGTATTGAGCGTGTAGATGGTGTCACTTTCTTTTGGTGGGTTTGTTAAACGCCGTCTCAGATCCTGAGCGAACTTTGCTGAACACCGATGGAGCGACTTTCCCAGCTTGTTCTGATAACAGACAGAAAACAGTAAACCTATAACTTATAATATATATAATCCTTCTAACAAAACTGCAGAAAAAGACTTTCAGAAAGTGTTTCAATATCAGCTATCTTTACAAAGTGACTTTTTATGGGTGTTTTTGTTTTCTGTATTGAGTCAATTTTAGCATATATATAATAACTGTACATGTTTCGTGGCCATTTCATAAAAGAGGAAACAGCTAGAACATACTGCTCTAACACTAATATATTATAGTAAATATATGATATATAGAATCATATGTGTCATTTACGCTGGGGACATGTCCCCACCACTTTTTGAAATGGCTGATTTTGTCCCCACCACTTTTTGAAAGCATTTGGTTAAAATGTTCTGAAAAATCAAGCAATACCTGTGCGACTTTCACTGCTATTTTTGTCTTGCTTTCAGTAGAAATATCAAAAAATTCTTAAATTAAGATGCTTTTTCTTGATAAGCAAAATGACCTAAGAAAATAAGCCTGTTTTTAGACAAAAAAAAATATATAATTTAAGTGAATTTGTGATTAAAACAAGCAAAAATTTCTGCCAATGGGGTGAGAAAATCTTTTATAAGATTTCTTTTTTCTTAAACACTTAATTTAAGCAAACATTTCTCACCCCATTGGCAGATTAATTTTGCTTGTTTTAACTAGACTTATTTTCTTACATCATTTTGCTCATCAAGAAAATATATCTTGATTTAAGAATTTTTAGATATACTGAAAACAAGACAAAAATAACGAGTAAGAAAGTGTACAATGCAAAAAATGATTTTCAAGAAAGAAATTCTTAGTACTTTTGTCTTGTTTTCAGTAAAAATATCTAAAACATTCTTAAATTAAAATAAAGTCGTTTTTAGACCAAAAATATATAATTTAAGTGATCTTGAGCATAAGACAAGCAAAAAAAATCTGAAAATCTGAATTAGTTTTCAAGATTTTTGCTTACCCAATTGGAAGATTTTTTCCCCCTTGTTTTATGCACAAAATCACTTAAATTTATATTTTTGGTCTAAAAACTAGACTTATTTTATTGGGTAATTTTGCTCATGAAGACAAAGCATCTTAATTTAAGATATTTTTTTACTGGATCTTTCTTTCTTTTACTGGAAATTTCTACTGAAAACAAGACAAAAATACTAAGAAATGTAATGTTTTTTCATCTGATCTTTTGTCCCCACCACTTTTCAACACAAACTGACGCCCCTGTATAGAATATAATGAACATTAACATTACTGCAAGTACACAAGGAAGTGGTCAGTTGTCGCAGGGCAGTTATCAATTTGGCAGCGAGAGGAGGGGCATCACACTAAACTAAAATTGAACCTGTCTGTCTAAGATGTCCTCGCAGGACTGAGGTTAAAACAGGGAAATCTAACATAACTAAAATAAAAAAATGTCTTAAACATTGCTCATTGTGCATAAACTAATGTAATAAATGGAACCTTATTGTAAAGTGTTGCTAAAAATGTTGCAACACGTATACAACCAGACCGGGAGATCTGTATACAAACTGTATGAGTTGTACTGCGTTTTTACTATATATGGAGTGGAAAATAATAAACCGGACACACAAACACACAGAAGCTTCTTTGCTCAAGTTACTAGGATCCACTATTTGACCTTTCATTGAATTTATTGCAATTATAAACTGCTTCACTCACCGCATTCCTGCAATACTTCAAAGGTCTTGCCTCTCACCTCTGTCCCAGAGGCAAGTTTATCCTTTGCACCAATCAGATCATCTGCTTTCACTTCAGGCCTCTTTATTGTGCCCTCATCTCCCTCCCCCTGCTGACATAAACACAGAGATATCAACAAAAAAAACTCTCTTCTTCTGTTCTCTTTCTTCCATCTCTTACCTGAGACATGTTTTGCTCAAGCTGTATGTTTCTCAGCTCTTCCTCTGTTTTAGACTCGTCGTATGTGCCTTATACACATACACACCCTTCCTTTGCAGAGTCCAGTCCCAAGTGGCCCATAATTCTTTTATGCCAAACACTGAGTCATACTGTTACTCCTCCCAGTCACTGTTCTTGCAGGGATATGAAGCCATCATTATTCAAGGATGACATCTTCAATACAAAAGTGCTTCCAGCTGCCCTGAAATGCTAACAGCAGTGTACGGTTGTCTAAACATTGCTTGTCTTGTTGGGATGCCTCTTAATGAGTGGAAAAGTTTGTGTATAAGGGTGGTTCTCACAAAATTAGACTTATGAAGTGTCATGAAACATTTTGATAAAAAAGTAAATGCAAAGTAAGAGTATCAAAATAAGAAGCATATAGTTACAAACATCTCTTCATGTACTATTTTGCACATGATTTCAAATGACATCATACAAACCAATTTTTTTCACATTTAAAAGGAAAATTTTCATTTCCGCAACATGTTTGGGTTCTTTGAAATGGAAAATAATAAAAAAATCTAAACATTAAAAGCTTCAGTGCATGTTATACTATAAACATTTACAGTAAAGAAACATGTGGTATTTGGTGATCATTGGTAAATGTAGAGACAATAATAAGGAATATAAATGTGTTCAAGACCAATTTTCTCATCCTCCGCAACAATTTTCAATCATTGTTTAA
Organism: Paramisgurnus dabryanus; assembly: GCF_030506205.2. Taxonomy (NCBI): domain Eukaryota; kingdom Metazoa; phylum Chordata; class Actinopteri; order Cypriniformes; family Cobitidae; genus Paramisgurnus; species Paramisgurnus dabryanus. The sequence continues at coordinate 27,248,519 of NC_133343.1, read as the reverse complement.
GCCCTCAAGGAACTAACATTTAAAAAAAATGTTGGAAAGGACATAAACGACTGTGACACTCAAGATGGCTCGCAGGTCAGCAGTTCTTATGTTTTTTCTCCAGATAAAAGTTGAAATTTTGTTTGTCATAGTACCTAGACAACTTTTTAATTCTCATTACCGAAACATGATTTGTAATTGCATATGTTTAATGTATTATCATGTTGCGGTAATGATAATTTTTGATAATAATAATCTAAAAAAATTTCTAAGAAATATTTTTTCAATCCTCTAAAAAATCATGGTTATATTAAATTCAGACTGTAATCTTATATGTGCAAAAAAAATTGGCTTCAAGGGCTTTTAAAAAATTCTGATGCTGGACACCTAAATCTGGATTTCATGAGAATCACCCATAAATGTTTTACTATGCTGGTAAGTGCATGTTGATTTGTATCTCTTCTGTAATTCTTTGGAATAACATGCTTTTTTATAATTATTAAATGCCCTGCCATGGTTGACTGTGTAATCTTATTTCTTTTCAGTAGTTTGTAAATGTGTCTATGAATGTGTTTAACTTAAAGGAGCATTTCACCCGTTGAAACATTAATCTTTATTGAAAGTGCATCATATTTGTAGTCAAAATGTAACATACATTTCGAATTTGGTGCCTATTTGACAGAGAAAAGGGGTGTTTGTAGTCTCACTCCCTCAACAAAGATATAGCGCTTCTTTCTTTCAATGATGCAAAATTATGCTTTTTACATCATTGAAAGAAGGAAGTGCAACACTGAAATCTGTATTTCTTCTGGCTCAGCAGCAACTGAGAAAATGATGCATGACCATTCAAAAACATGACTGGGGTTCTAACTATACAAAGCTTAATGCAAATGGGTGAAGTGTCCCTTTAAAATAAAAAAAGTACATTTAGACAAAAACTTTTTAATTGCACCCAGGTATTACAGTACTATATAATATTTAACAGATTTGTCTTAAAAGTTTTCAAAGACAATGGTTACCAGCACCGTTGAAATATATTTGATATAAATTACATAAATTCCTTGCTACAATATGTAAGATCCAGCATTGCTAGATGTGGTAAAAAAAACTACACACTGTAGTAAACTTTAATTTCCAAAGAAAAAAATAAATCCTGGATCTCCTTTCATATTGGAATGATTACAAATTGCTCATTAAAACAAACTGTTTGTTTGAACTTTTATGCAGTCTTGAATAAATATGCCTGTGTTCAACAAGGCAATATGTGATCCATCAGATGTTAGTGTCCATGAGATACTTCCTCTTAGTGCTTGTTTTGATATGCTATTATCCAAATCAATACAGCTCATGTACTTTTCTTGGTGTATTTGGGTAATAATTGGGTTTTGATGAACTGCACCAGTCTCGTTTCTGTTAGAAACACTGTGATGACCACACCCAGGAGACAAACGGCCCCGACGGCAACATGTGCCAGTCTTAGTACCCAGCCACCATCACAGCAGAACATTCTCTGAAAGATATAGAGGTTCAAAATTAAGTCGATCACACAACATCAATCTACATTGAAACTTCAATAAGTAATTTGCTGCGTTACCTCAGATAAGTTCGTGATGCCCGCGCTTATTCCAAGCACAGCTATTACAGCAGAATGTGGGCGAAGCCCCCATAAGGGTGTGTATTCACTTTGCAGGAAATACCGATGTATATAAATAATACTGTGAGTGATTCGTAAAGCCATGTTACAGCAATTTGCCCAAATGAAGCCAACACCCCCCAACATCCAGGTTAGCCAATAAGAAAGCAGGAGGAAGGAGGCAGACAGGCCCAGCATTAAGACATTATATCTAAAGAGATAAAGTTAAAACAACATGTTTAAAAGCATTAAATTGCAATACTATTCAGTTATATTATAATTATACATAATCACAATACAATTATATGTGTTGTATGTTGTTTACCTGTCAACTTCTTCTTTGCTCATGGCGGCAAAAACGAAACACTCGGTTACTCCGTTAATGGCTAACAGCAAAACATAGCAGCTATAACACTGTAGGAGAGTTGGCCCTGCAAAATATACAGTTTTGTTAAAAAAAAAAAGGAAGTGCAAAAATAAAAGTGAAAAAAAGTGCAGAAATGTTATACAAAGATTTTATTTCCTTTTTTCAAATGTATTGAATAGCCATCCTGACTATTCTTCCGTCTGTTTTACTTGTTTTCTTCCATGTGCTTTGGGTTTTTGTTGCCATTTGAAAGCATTTGAGATCCTTTTAGCTGAGCATCATAAACTTTGCTGCATTTTTTAAAACATTTTCCCTACTCAAATCAACTTTTAATCAAATTGCGTTGTTAAGCAATGATGAAACGGTCCATTTTACTTAGAAATTCAGAAGCAGATATATCAATGGGTGAAACATTTGCTTCCCCTTTTTACATTTAACATTACTACTACAAATAACAGTGGTTTATCAGGTTACTGATGTTGCACTGCTATTATTTTGAACATAACTGTACATACAAACAACATTGCATACATGAATTAAAAGTTGTTATCAGTTGTGTGCACTTGTAGCTAACTGGTAGAACATTGCACTAGCGGCACAAAAGGTTGTGGGTTCGATTCCTAAATAACACGCATAGTCAGATGTAGGTCACTTTGGATATTAGCATCTGCCAGATGCATAAATGTAAATGTCTATTTTCATTTAAAAAGCTGAAGTTTGCAATTTCTGTGTCACTACTATAAGCAAAATTACAAAAATATTTTTTTTTATATATGTGACACTGGCCCCGGTTTTAAGTAGCACAGGAAGCAATAGCCAAAAATACATTGTGTGTGTCAAAATGATAAATTTTCATTTATTTTAAAAATCATTAGGATATTGTGTAAAAATCATGTTTCATGAAGATGTTTTGTGAATTTCCTACTGTAAATATATCAAACCTTTTATTTTGTGAGTGGATGCATTACTAAGGACTTCATTTGGACAACTTTAAATGCGTTTTTCTCAATATTTAGATTTTTTGCACCCTCAGATTTTCAAATAGTTTAACTTCAGCCAAATATTGTACATTAATGTAAAGCTTATTTATTGTGCTGGTGTATACATCTCAGTTAAAAAAATTGACCCTCATGACTGGTTTTGTGGTCCGGTCCAGAGTCACATATTAACAGTTACAGTTACCTAAACACTTCTTTCTTCTGCCATTGGTCGGACAAACAGATAGTCTTCTCTAAAACTCATACCATTGATAGTAATGGCTTCTTTACAGGTCTCAACTGTTGACATTGACACTTCGTGAAAAATCAGGTACTTTATTATGGTAAGTGCATGCTTGTTTGTTTTACCTGTTCCACTGCTTAAAAGCTCTCCACCATAGATGTCAAGTGCTAGATGGGAATATGCATAACCAAACACTGTGATGATCAGACCGATTAAAAGCACCAGCTTCAAAAGACATTCCAGTACCTCGGCTGCTATGGAAACATCCTCCTGCGGACCAATCAGCATTTCCCAATCATACATCTGATTCATCCAATCACACAGTAAAATGTAAAAATGGATACTGACTTGTTTCTGATTGCGTACACCTTGGCCACGCTCCAGCACTTTAGCGAAGAAAACATAGAAACTTTCCTCGATGGGCAGGAAAAGAAAACGTGCCACCATTGAACCCAAATTGTTTATTATATCGTAAACCCCTGTAAAATGATAAAACAAAAAAGAAGTGTGACATGAATACATTGTTTGTTTACATTGGATTTATGTGTGAATGTATAAACTCACCCTGGTCTCCAAAGTTAAGCACATTCAGAAAGGTCATCACATAACGCTCACCTACAAAATCAAAACAAACCATTTAACTTTTTAGTTTGTGTCTAAATATCTCAGTAAATGAATATGAGTTAGTTACACTGACCTTCTGTAAGTATCTGTTTGAGGAATGATTGTTTGAAAAAGCTCCAGGTTAGTGTGGTCAACTTCCAGTTAAGTAGTGGCTAAAAACAAACAGCTTGGTTGATAACTGAATCAATCAACATGAATAACAAAGTCTGCAAAAATAAATCTGGTGTGGCATTGTCAAATCTCACCTCATGGTTCACCCTCGATGGCAGCAGGTCTGTGATGCGGCGAAAAGGGAAAAATTTTCCCTCTGCTTCTTCTGAGCCGAGGAAATGGACAAAGTATAGCACGTAACAAAGGAGCAAAATCCCTGCATAGACACACTTTCGAATCAAAAACACACAAACTCAAGATTACTGTACATATATAAAAAGGCACTACCGATGTTATGTACTTTCATATGCAAATATACCAACCTGGGCTGCAGAGAAGATATAAAGACCCCACTGAGGTGCTGAGACAACCATCACTACTGTAACAAGACATTTAGCGATCATGGCTAAGCTTTCTGCAATCACCTGTCAAGTGAAAATTGACAACATAGCACAATTTAATTCCTTTTTCATGTTTACATTAAGCATATATAAGGTATTACAAAACAAGACTTTTTTTGACACCTTTAATCGAACAAACATGTGTGCGTGCGCCAGGACCCAGAGAGGTTCAGCGAGTAGCTCTGTTAGGGCAGCTAGGCAGAACAATCCAACAGCTGGAAAATAATGCGGGATTGACTCCGGATCAGGTGCCTGAAGCATCCACCACCATACACAGACCAACAACAAACCCCACACACAACCTAAAGGAAAACTGATAATTTGAGAAAAAGAGGAAGATGGAAAGTCACAATTATTATATTTTTCTAATATTTAAAGTCCTAATGAAATCAAAACTGACCATTCTTATTTTTTATTGCATTAATTGGAGTGTTAATTATAAACAATTTATCAGTGTATGTCATTATAAAACATGGGCCCTCATAAACTTCAAAACCTGAAAATGTATTTCCACCCACTTGTGGCGATTATTCTCTGATGACATCAGCTAGACGGCTTGGGCGGGAGCATACGTTTACTCCGCCCCCTCCAACTGTCTGATGCTAAATACATTTATAAATGAAACGCCTACTTTTCTATATCCAATCGAAGCAGAGTGGAAAACACCAGCCACGCCCACTAACACAACTTCCGGTTCATAGGAACTTTAAAGTGAAGTTATATTTTAACTAATCTAAGTCTTCTTAAACTGCTACTGTATGGATTTTTAACCCTAGCAGTTTTTTTACAACCAATAATTTTTTTTAATGTTTTGTACAAAAGATCATGTTTTATTATTGCCACATTTTATTATTACACAATAATTACTGTTATGCCATGATAATACAAATAAGTTAAATGCTTTACATACAGACACCAAAATATATTTTCATTCATCATACAGGAATTTCTACTTACGTTAGCCATAACAGGTTGATCACCTGTCTCCAGTTACGCCCCGCCCCTTCACCGCTTAAACACGCCCTCCGAAACGCCTCTCTGGATAGAAATACTAATGTAGAATAGAGTAACAACAACCTGTAACAAAAGCATACGTTACAGTTAATGACCCATTTACGAGACACACAACTTCGCTTTGAGTTGTGTAACTGCAAACTTACCTCACATTTACTACACCTATCAGCTCCTTAGATACAAACCGCAAAGTAAATGCATTCAGGAGAAACGTCAAAACCCGAAACATCACCTGTTAACGTATATAAAACACAAGGCGAATAATAAAGTCAGCTACAAAGTAGTGTATTTAGTGCGTGTGTTTGTGTCAAATACTGTTAATATTACCTGAAGCAGAACAGTATATGATGCCAGGGTTGAAGCACTCTTGAGTACATCTTCTGAGCCCATGGTAAAATGTACTTTTGAACTAATTCAACTAGTTGTTAAACTAGCTGTTAAACACACTATGATAAAAACCGACAGTCACCAGTGGTGACAATAAGCGCTACTACCTTTGTTTCATTACACACAGATTGTACATTAACTCCTCACAAATGTTACTTACAGCTTGTTACTTACATACTTCCGCTTACTATTCAATACTTTCAAAATAAAAGTCCTTTATTTTGGGGGTTTGTAGCGTTTTTATTTTGTAAACATTCATCAAATTGTGTAAAAGTACAAAATCTATAAAAAAAAGACAATTTTGTACAAGTAAAAAATGTCTATGAATGATAATTGTCATTATTATATTTAAAGAACTTTTAAACTTTTTTTTTAAACAGGAAGTGTTTTCAACGCTCTTATCTACCACGTAATTTTGAATGATGTGTACTTGTTTCAAATGGAGTTTATTGATTATGTGAGCAATGGTTGCTTCGTCTCTTATTGTCATCGCTGCACAGAAGTGCTTGTGTGTCCGTAAGAAACGTTTAAGTTCATCGACATGTCTAAATTTAACTGTTCAAATATTGGCCGTGGATCTGGGAGTCAAATATGCCGTGCTGTACGACTGTAATGCAGCATCACCCGAACAAATCCAGCTATTCCTCAAATCTCTGCAGGAATTAGGAATTGTGAAAAATACACTTCGGGTGCTCTCCATAGATGACAACACCATCATTTTTAATCCTACCGCAATGGAGTCCTACCTGAACGAACTGCTTCAAAACAAACAACGAGTCTTTCTTATTGACGTAAGTCCCTATAGAAAACAGCCAGTCTTGACTGACTTTGAAGAAAGAATCGAGGATATGATCAAATCTCTTTCAGGATTAATCATTAATGGGGTGGACGAAAGCTCATCAGTCATTGTGGTAAACAATGAGATGTATAATGAGTGGAACTTGTGCACTCTCTTTGGAATCCTGTTAGGTTATCCAGCAACTTACTGGTTTGACCAAACCAAGGGATTTGAAAATTGTTTGTCTATGATACCACTGGCAACGTGCACTGTTCGTGTCAAGTGGCAGATAAATGACATCGATCATTGCAGTTGTCTGTACTCATTCAGTATTCCAGATGAACTGTGGGGGGAATTACAAACTCATATGCAGCAGTGGACTGAGAGTCTGAGAGAAAGATTTAACAAACAGACAATTTTGTCCGATTTCTGCTTTACTAGGGATATTATCACATTACCTGCCGTGACTCTGTGACCAAACCACATATTTTTCATGTTAATAATACAAACTGATAATAAACTTTTTTGCCATCATTAATCGTTTGTATGAAGGTTGCAGAGATATTCTTACATCAATTATTTACATGTATGGTATTAGCCAATCCATTTTCCCTAAAGCAAAATATAGGAAAACTATTGTCATTGTTTTGGTGTCAATTATTTGAAATTTGTATGAATTATTTTAAAAGGTACAAGTAGTAACTATAAGACTAAGTTAATTAAAAGGTACCCCGACTATCAAGACTTGTAGGATTTAATAATTTATATTTGCACTCAACTATTGCAATTCATTGATGGAAACACATTAAATATTTTCATAACTTTAAAAAGAAAACCAACATGTAATACTCATTTTAACCTATGGAGGCCGCCATTATGTCGTGCGTTCTAAAATTGATGACGTCTAATGGTTGTTGTGAAATATTACTTCAATTTAGTATAGTAAATAAATACCATGTTAAATTCTCTAGTTTTTCATGTGAGTATTTTTTATTTCCCACTTACACATTCTTATCTATCAGATCTCCTTTATGTTGATCTTCATTCGTATGTTTAATGTATTACTGATTATGTTGCTATCTGTGAAAGGGCTGAACAGAAGATGCTGTATTTTTAATGAAATGCGAACCAAATACTGCCACCTGCTGTCTGTGTGCGTTTATAACTCTCATTTTTTGTTTTACGGTAAATTATTTTATAATCTAGCACTATTTGAAGATTTGTTTATCATATTTACCTTGCTGTAGCATTAATAGAACGGGTTTTATTGCAACCATTTGATGTCATAAAAATAGCAGCCTCTGATTAAGTGTTTTTTTTTCAAGTTTATTAAAACTATGACATTGGTACAGTTTTATTTTCTGTTTTTATTTGTTATAGCCAGGGTACCTTTTAATCCTAGATTAGGATAAATCCTGATTCTGAATCCTTTAGTGCTACTTATAAGCATACTGTAAAGTAGGCTATACAAGTCCTAAAAGTATACAAGCATACTAAAAGTCCTTTTCAGATAATGTATTTATTAGGTGGAACAAAATATTATTTAGACATGTTTAAACTCCAATAGTTTACAAAAGTAAACAACATTGGTGTACATTCACTGGTATCAGAAAATGTAGGTTTTGAAGACATGTCATAAGCCTTGTTTGAGCTGTCTGGACACAACTTGCCCTGACATATCTTAAAATATACAAGTGCCACTGTTTAGTCTCACAATCCAGTAGTTTCATTGTCACATTAAAAGCTACTTAAAGGTGCAGTGTGTAAATTTTAGCGGCATCTAGTGGTGAAGTTGTGAATTGCAGCCAATGGCTCAGTCCACTGCTCACCACTTGCTTTTGAAATACAGAGAAGCTACTGTAGCCACCACCTCACAAACATGTCATCATCGGAGACAACTTAGTAAAAAAAAAAGTTTGTCCGTTTAGGGCTTCTGTAGAAACATGGCGGCCCAAAATGGCGACTTCCATGTAAGGGGACCCTCTGTGTGTGTAGATAAAAATGTCTTATTCTAAGGTAATAAACAAATAATGGTTCATTATGAAAGGTCTTTGTACACCCCTGATAATATAGTTTTACATATTATCTTGCATTTCTGTCAAAAGATCTTTCTAAAAATTACACACTGCACCTTTAAATCTAAGACTTGTAAAACCGAGCCCCAGTGTTTTAAAATAAGGCTTAGAAGTCTATACCTATTATATAAGATATGACTTTCGTGGCATGTTTCCACTATTTATTATTGGGGGTTGATGACTGCTTTTCAGTCATGATTCAAACAGTACATTTTTAAAGCTACAGTGCTACAGATGCATTGACGTTGTCTTTCAATACAAGTAATAATTTGTAAGTATACAGTACATGGATATAAGAGATTGTCTAGAAGGCTAATAAAATATATGTTAAAGTAATTCTTTGCACAGTGAGGTAGAGTTCAGTTTAAATATGCAAGCAGCCCAGACACAAACCAAAGTTATCATGTTGTGGACTATAAAACATGGATTAGATAATTGTGGTTGAGACCACGAATATAGGTACTAGAGCCAGGGAAGAAAAAAATTGAGGTCTGTAATACTCCCCTATCAACTGAGTTGAATAGCTGGCAACACTTCTCCACATCGAGCGCTCAGTCTGACCTGAGCAAGGTGGTCGGCCCTTGTAGGTCCTATATTAACAATTGCAATTGGTAATTTTCTTTCACTGGCTGCAAGGAGAAAACGGTACCCTGAATAAACCTGAAAAAAAACAGTCAGACTTTAAATTTTGTAAAACAGTAAATATTTATCCATCCAAAAATTTCTATGTACTCTCAAATGCATAAATCACCTGTAGAGAGGATCCAGCCACAAGAACAGCATCAGACTCTGCCAGTTTGTTATGGACAAATTCTACCGTTGCCCGCTTGACTACATCCCCAAAAAATGTCACGTCAGGTTTAAGGATGCCGCCACAGGCTTCGCAAGCAGGTACTCTAAAGTGCAGGACCTGCTCGTCCTCCAGAAACACATCTCCATCTGGAGCCACAGCACCTGCACTTGCTGCCCAGCCTGGATTTAAAGCTGCAAACTGCTTTTGAAGGTCCGCTCGCCGAGTCAAACGTCCACAGCCCAAACACACAACCCTAAAAAAAGAATAAAACTATTTTTGAATCTATATTGGAATCATGTCCATAATCAAATGATCTAAAATCTCATTTAACCTTACCTGTGTGTACATCCATGAAGTTCAGTTAGTCTCTGATGTCCATCCTTTAAGTGCAACGCGTCTACATTCTGAGTGACAAGCCAGTGCAATTTTCCTTTATCTTCCCAGTCCCTTAAGGCAAAGTGAGCTGAATTCGGTGAGTGTGAAGAGAACTGCGGCCACCCCATGTAGTTCCTCGCCCAGTATCTCTGCCTTGCTTTTGCACTGCGCACAAACTCGGAGTGTTGCATAGGCCGTCTGTCTGTTCGTGCATACAGTCCAACACCTTCTGACCGATAGTCTGGGATTCCAGATTCAGTGGAGAGTCCGGCACCGCTGATTATAAACAGACGTGAAGCTTGTGACACGAAAGCCTGGAGCTGCTCCAAAGCACTGGAGTCGACTGAGCCACTCGCAGGAACAAATCTCTGTACACCAGCTTGTATTGTAGAAGCATGTCTTCTTAACGCCATACAAGGAGGCACGGGTCGCCATGACAACAGCATCTATAGACACATACAACATCAGCACCAGACAAGAGAGATGAAACATAATGCATAATTGGTAGAGCATTATATTAGCAACACACAGGTCATGGATTTGATCCTTGGGGACACACATATTGATAACAACACATACTTTTGTGTCAGCAATTTACATATACTTTGACTTTTTTTCACACGTCTATAGTGTTGTGTTAACAATAATAACATGTCATTTATTTATGATTATGTTACTGTATGCCTACTTCTAATAACATTAACTATTAAGTCAACTATTTATCAAATAAATGCATGTTACTATGAAGGCAAATTTATTTTAGACATTTTATATACATATAAGTAGTAGTAAAGGGTGAGTTTGACATCAAGACTCCTAAGATCATTATTAATTTTATCAAAATAACGTGAACTTCTTCAACACATTTAATGATTACGTTAAAAACAACCAACAAGTTCTGTTGTGTGATTTTTTAAAGTTTACGAGCAAAACATGAACATGAAGGCGGAAAGTGACAACTCATTGATTTAAATGCCAAGCAGGCAACAATAATAACAGACACGCGACGGACATTATGCGTCTTACGAAAAGAATTTTAAACTACATATCTAAAATGTAAAACTAATCCTTGTGTAACCTAACTTACCTGTATAGATAAAATCCCCGACACCAGAAGTTTTATGTTCAGTAAAAATTAAAACCGTGTTCTTCTCAAGTGTAGAGGTCGTAAACACTTCCGTGTTGTAACACAAGTGCATGATGGGAAATGTAGTCAACGTTATCGCTTGTTGCTTGTATCTTATTTGCGATATTGATCAAACAAAATAAATAAAAAAACCATATGCCTTTATTTATAACACTAAAGGACATGGAAATTAATCTTCTGATAGCAAACCCATAGGTTTAAAACAGGTCCTTAAAAGGGACATTTCACAAGACTTTTTAAGATTTAAAATTAATATTTGGTGTCCCTGGAGTATGTATGTGAAGTTCTAGCTCAAAATACCAGATAATTTATAACAGCATGTTAAAATTGACGCTTTAGGGGTGAGCAAAAATGTGCTGTTTTAGGTGTGTCCTATTTAATGCAAATGAGGTGATAAAATCCAAACCCTGATCGCCATAATAGGGGGTTTGTTAAAATGTAATTTCAATTGTGCTGTCAATTATATTCTCTCTCTCCCTCTGCACTAAATATGTGGTTAGATAATGCAGATTAAAGGGCGGTATTGTTATAGTAAGATCCCCTTTTGACATCACAAGGGGAGCCAAATTTCAATTACTTATTTTTTCACATGCATGCAGTGAATGGTTTACCAAAACTAAGTTACTGGGTTGTTCTTTTTCACATTTTCTAGGTTGATAGAAACAATGGGGACCCAATTATAGCACTTAAACATGGAAAAAGTCAGATTGTAATGATAGGTCTCCTTTAAAGAGTATTTTATTATATGACAAGAATGATACAAAAGAAGCCATATACATATAAGATCCATGCTTTTTATGGACAACCTGTTATCATAAACTTTATTTTATTTAAGTTGTTAGAATATGCTGCACACATCTTGATTGCAGAACTTTAAGATGTCTGTCAAAAAAACAACAACACAAAACGAATTACTCATCATTAAAGACATTGTGCAGTTTTGAAATGGACTGAATTTGTATGCATGCTTTCTTTTTATTCATACTTGAATCTGTGCAATTAAAGATGCTCTCTGCCTGTACATAAAATTCTTCTCCCAGTATCGTGCGGTAGTCCATGTGACTGGTGTGAACCAGGCACTTTGTAGCGTCTTTAAAAAGTAGATCACTCTCTCCATACTGCTCAGACTCAAACAGGTGGAATCCATTATTTGGACGAGCTGCTATGGTCTCCTATGTGATAAAACACATATTTGCGGTGATCAATATTTGCTTCAGGAAAATGTTGTGTTTGCTATAGTGCATTCTTACAAAACTATCAAACAAAAACTGTCAAGCTCATATAAACATAAAGACATCAAACACACGAAAAAAACATATTGGCACCCTGTACAGGAGCAGTACCGCCTTCCCCTGGTATTTAACTCTGGCTTAACGTTTAAAGGTGACATAGAATGATTGAGTATTTATCCTTGTTCTGTGATGTGACATGTAGTCAAAAATGTTTTTGGTTGGGTCTCTAATGCCTTAGAAGCTTCCTAAAAACCTCTCTCAGATAGCTCTATTAGGGTGGGGGATTTTAAACAAGTGGTTTTGCACCTATTTGGCTCCCCCTACTGGCTTAACGTGCAATCTCATTACTGATTGGCTGACTTTGCTGCCACTCTAAAAATGTAGCCAATTATTTTAAAGTGGAGGGGCAGGGAGATGCCTGTGATGTCATAAGCATCAGTTTTTCAGATTGGGCTGTTTTCTGGCTGACATTTCTAAAAGAGGAATTTCTATGAGACTGAGATGTTTAGCATGTCTAGCACTTTTTGTGTGTTCGTGAATGTGGCTAGACTACCATTATTCAACAAAGACAAGGTAAAAATGTTTTTTCATTCTCTGTCCCCTTTAATGATCATTAAAATAATTTGGGTAATGTGCAGACCTGTGACTTCATTAGGAGATCATAAATGCGAGTTGTAAGAACAGGACGTGTCATAACAATATTTGGAGGGACCGCCCCTAAGTTGCATGTCTTCCATTCTGTCAAAGGAGCCCGATTCCCATCCCTACAAACCAGTTCAAGGTCCCAGGTGGCCCAGCCCACTGCCCAGCCACTGCTATTTAGACCTGTCAATCAAACAGCATTAATAATTAGAGTAACAAGTGTTGCTACATATACCAATGATAGATAAATGTGAGCTAAAGTCTCAATTAGTTCAATCTTTGGAATGACTTTGCTTCTGTCAATATTGAAGACATCAAGGGTATATTTTCACAGAATGTTTTTACATTATGTAGGATGATTTTATGTAGGGTTTTCACAAACTAGGTCACATATGAATCCTACAGTACGTTTAATATTGGTCTCCAGATTGTGGTGTTCCATAAAGGCCACATCTCCAAAGCTCTTTCCACTGGGGTCTCCAACCAAGCACCTACATTAGAGACACATGTAAAAATAAATCAATATACATTTTTGCACCATGAGACAGTTTTCTGCATATAGCACTTTTTGAACTGTGCATATTACAGCATTTTCTCACCTTAATGCACCCATATTGCCATAATAACGCTCGTTATGGTTGTCAGCACACCGCCTGGTGGCGGCTTCCTCTGTCCCACCCATACACACCTTACATAGACTGCCTTCTCCTCCTGGCAAACAACCTTTCCAAAACACCTCAGCGTACACTGACAACAGAATGAAGTAATATGAAGTAATATGGTTTATTGATACTATTCAACGAAGAGACCAAGAACGATTTAATCCATTTAATCAACTTCATTCCAGCCAAATGTTATACCTTTATTTGGGTCACAGGGGTCACTGCTGTTGTGCTCTGTGCTAAGTGTGTGTCTTACAGGCAAAACCCAGCCTGCTGGGCTGTACATATGACCATGACAGGAGCGTCTCCCTCCCAGACTTCCAAAATTCACACTTTTACTCGTTCGACGTACGACTGCCACACCATACACTGACGGCAATTCTATTTAAGCAAATACATTTGGCATAGAAATAATGATAGATTAATATATATATCTATACAAAGCTTATTGATGTCCATCATTACCATCACTTTCGAAATGTCCTCCAACTCCTTCAGGGTCACATTTTTCTCCTAAATTCAAAATGAACAAGCCAAAATGAGAGATTTCCAAGATAAACTTGAAGACATTAGTTAGCATGATATTGGGTTTTGTACATACCATAATATTCAGTCACAACAGGGACAAGGCCACATTTCCCAGCTATGAAAGCATGAGTGGCATCCAGGGACACCGCATCCACTTCGTCTCTCTGATGAACATAAACAATTGATTCTGTTCTAACTAAATACAACATTTGGCAATGGCAAGTAAAGTTAAAAATTTTTTTTTTCATAAAACACATTTTCCCCCTACACTGTCAGAAAAAGGTATACAAAAGCTATCACTGGGGATGGTACCCTTTAAAGGGGCCATGGCATGAAAATCAGACTTTTTCCATGTTTAAGTGCTATGATTGGGTCCCCAGTGCTTCTATCAACCTAGAAAATGTGAAAAAGATCAACCCAGTAACTTAGTTTTGCTAAACCATTCTCTATAAGCACATGAAAAAATAGGTAGTTGAAATTTGGCTCTCCTTATGATGTCATAAGGAGCTCTTATTATAATAATACCACCCCTTAATCTGCACTATCCAACCACAGCACTGCCATTTAGTGCAGAGAGAAAGACAAAGAGAAAAAATTATTCCACAGCAAAATTGAGTTTCAATTTCATCAAACCAAAATCATTGTGATCAGTGTTTGCACTTCATGCGCTCATTTGCATTTTAAAGGACACACCCAAAATGGCACATTTTTGCACACACCTACAAAGTGGCAATTTTAACATGTTATAATAAATTATCTTTATGGTATTTTGAGCTTACACTTCACATATGTGCTCTGGGGACACCAAAGATTTATATGACATCTTAAAAAAGTCTTGGGACATGGCCCCTTTTAAAAGGCACTAATATTCACAATTTAATTAGAAAGGTGTACTTTTTAAATAGGTACTACCCCAGTGACTTGAGTATCTTTTTCTAAAAGAGTATAGATGACAATGACTCTGCTTATAAAACTGTTACATAATAACTCACACTCATTTCAGAATTACTCCAAACTACAGAGCAGATATTGCACTTCTATTTTATCACTCTCCAAACAAAATGGTCTTACTGGACCTTGATCTTCTCAATGCAGTCACTCATAGATGAGGCTTTCACGCACACGAGGGGATCTGATTTGATGTTAAGAGCCCACTGCTCGCACTTCTTCTGTTCAGCATGACTTATACAGCACCACCTCACCACGCTGTCCTCCAGTGAGCTACCTGACCCCACACACACAGAAATTGAAGTTCAAGCTTACTCTTTACTGAGGCTTTACTTATCATCTACAAGTTTTTACCTTCATGTCCAAGGCCTTTGAGCAAGGCTACATAGTCCAGTCCCAGAATCTGGCTTATGTCCATGTCATTAATCGAAGCAAGTTTATCAGTCACATCTTTAAAGAGAAGGTCACTTCCACCATAGGTTGCCGATTCAAACATTTGGAAGCGCTGACGGTATTTACCCTTCCAGCCGAATGCCATCTTCAAGAGAAAATACAAAAAAGACACTACAGTCTTATTAAAATTTAACATTAACTAGCACTGATTTTTGTTTGAATGGTTTAATAAAACCATTCGTATATAAATTGTTCCATTTAACTTGTTCAAAAAGTATATAAACAGAGTAAGAGATTTCAGGTTTGGGCCAAATGTGGGCTTCACGCCCATGAAGTTCTTAGGAAAGATCTTCATACAAATACCTCGGCAGCTCCCAAGAACTTCCGAGCAATTTTGCGGTTGTTCAAACGTGTGACCACACCTCCTCCAGGGCCTCGTCCAAGATTACACTTTCTGAAACTGCTTAGGGGAGCGTGTGTACCATCTGTACACAACAGCCTGAATTCATCTTTTTCACTATCTGTTAAAGAAGGATGACGAAAGTTGAACGGAATGGAAATCAGTGGAATGTAACACTGTTTATAAATAAGATCATTTAAAGGGGACATCTCATGAAAATCTGACTTTTTCCATGTTTAAGTGTTATAATTGGGTCCCCAGTGCTTCTATCAACCAAGAAAATGTGAAAAAGATCAACCCAGTAACTTAGTTTTGGTAAACTATTCTCTGTAAGCATGTGAAAAAATAGGTCATTGAAATTTGGCTCCCCTAGTGATGTCAGAAGGGGATAATACCACTGCTTAATCTGCACCTATAAAGTTGCAATTTTAACATTTATTTGACTTCTTAAAGTCTTGTGAAATGTCCCCTTTAAAATAACAGTTTATTATTGGATTAACCATCTATGCTGTCCAATACTGTGTGGTCCACAAAGGCAACATCTCCTGCCCCTGACTGCAGACATCTATAAGAATAAAAGTGTTAGTTTAAGACTCCAAAGAAGCTTACAATATATATTTGGTCATGTAATAGTAGGTATGTTTAGTATCTTAACCTGAGTGCTCCTTGGTTGTGGTAGAAGGGCTCGCTGTGAGAGGTCTCACAATGGAAATTCTTCTGACGGATATATGATCTTTGACCCTTGCACAAAGAACAGAGACTGGGTGCCATTGCAGCTGCTCCGGGAACACAGCTGGCATTGAAGAAACTACTAACCGCTGACAATACAGTAAAATATGAGCATAGACACACTGTAAAAAGATTTGTTTGTTCAACTTAAAAAGTAAACTACCTGGTTGCCTTAAAATTTTGAGTTTATTTAACTTAAAAATATTAGTTGACTCCAAGAAAATGTGTGTAAAAATTGTGTAAGCTAATATTTTTAAGTTGAAATAACTCAAAATTTTAAGGCAACCATGTAACCTTTTTTCAGCACATTTCAGAACACTGTCATGCACTTTAACGTGAAACAGCCTTCATAACACATTTATTTTTATAAAGTGACTTTCCATTAGGTGTGCTTAACGATTAATCGCGATTAATCATTACCAAAATAAAAGTTTTTGTTTACATCACATATGTGTGTAAACTGTGTATAACAAATATGTATATATATAAATATGAACACATTCATGTATAATTTTAAGAAAAAAATGTATATATTAAATATTTATATTTATATATAATATAAATTATACATAAATATACAAATGTATATACACATGTTAACATTTCTAAAACATATACATGCATGTGTGTACATTTATTTATACAAAGTTATTATACACAGTTCACACACATATATGATGTAAACAAAAACCTTTATTCTGCTATCGATTAATCGCGATTAATCGTTAAGCATCCCTACTTTTCATACTAGCATGAAGCCCTCATGTAGTAATGGAAGACTCTATTTGTGACTTTTGCACAGTACTATAAAGTTTTCTGGATTATTCTTTAAAAAAACTAATGTCTTGTGATTGGTTACCTTGACTAAGGGGCTCATCTTCACCCCAGGGCAGTAGGTTACGAGATACCAGGTGTCCTAAAGGCAGACTCCAGCCTGCAGTCCAGCGAGCTCCACTGTGACAGCTCCTACTGCCCTTTAAAGAGCGCATGTTTATTGAACTATCATTCCTCACCACAGCAACAGCAAGAATACAGCCACCTAAAAAAATGTATCAACATTATTTGGAGAAAAAAAATCTGGCTTGCAAACAATGCCCACAATGTTAAACTCACAATGAATAACATGAAAAATATATTTTTATAGTGGCCTCAGACTAGAAACAGACAAAACAGATTTTTACATGATAACTACTACCATCTTTGTAGATTTCCTTTGCAATTGTTGTAAGACTAAACTGTTTGACTGCAGAATAAAGCTCTCCAGCATCAAGAGTCACCAGGTCAGCTTTATTATCCTGACAGAGGAAAGCAGATCTTGAGGATTAATAAAATTACAGGGTTTTTAAGATTGGCAAGGTTAAGTTGTAACCCACCCGTATCTTACTAATGCAGTCAGTCGTGCTGTAAGCTTTCACGCAGGAGAGGCGCGCGAACGCCGCGAGAACTGCAGGTGTAAGCGCCTGCGCCAGCGCTTTGGCGAGCTCCGCGCACTTTCTGTGCTCCGGCTCTGACACAGTACACCAGCGCATTTTTTTTCCTGAGAACAGAAAAATGCTTATTTCATATTTAAACGAAAACATATGAGTCACATTCACAAATCAAATGTTTAGGGATAAGAAAATAATCCTTAAACACAGAACAATTTTCACTTGACAAGAAAAATCTCATTTTTTTAAGCTAGAGCGTCCGAAACTAATTATAAAGAAATATAATATAAATAATAATAAATAAATAAATGTACAAAAAATACATTTTAAGTTCATCAAATAACACTGAACCAAGAAACGGACCGTGCACGTGCATTTCGTCAACATTCAAAACGTTCAACAGCTTTTACCAAATAAACGATTAAAATAAATTGGTTGGGCTATCGTTCAAATTGATTTTTATTATTCCCAGTAGGTAAATTATTTATCAATATAATATTTTTATAGCTTATTTTATTATCTACCACACATTATCGTATTATTTTAACCTGAGCAATGCAATGCAAGAAGGCAATGAATCAAATAAGTAAATATTTTTCTGCTTTCCTTAATTTTATTGGAAAACCGCACTTACCCAAACAGGTGATAGAGCACAGCAATAATATGACTACAGCACACACTTTCTTCATGATAGCCTTAGGAATCAATGCTGGAAATCTTGAAGAATCAGTATTCCTGTCGTAAAATCACCAAAGGATCGGGCATGTCGTCTCCTGAAGATCTCTAAATGTGCGCATTTTTGAAAGGATGCCTTGGTTAAGTGAGTGTTTTCAAAGCAAAAAGTTCTTATAAGAAATGTGCGCATATGGAAAATATTAAGCCCTAGTGTCACGTGGACAAGTTTAGTCCAGACATATTTCCCATTTCCACTGCGTATTCTGTATGGAATGACCTTACTGTTTACTATCAATTAAACGACAGATCATCCATTTTAAAGTCAAATATTTCAACATTTTGCACAGCCAACAAGATTTTTATTCAAGCTGGCATGAAATGCTCATTATTTGTCAGATCATATTTAGTTGAGAGATTAACAAGGATCCTAAATTAGATATTTCTTTAAAAACAACAAAATATGTGAATTATTAGAATTTTTTATTTTTTATTAAAAAGAAACACATTTTACAAAAGTGCAGAACAAATAAATAAAACTTGACTGTACAACCGATAAATACCATACATATCCCCCAAATAATACCAGTGGCATAATCATGTCTGTGTGTTGAAATTTGACGGTAGTAGTTGAGACTGGATGGTGTGAACTCTGGCAGCATGGCGAATCATGGTCGGTTTCTGCTTGTTTAGTTTCGAAGACAGAGAAGAAATGCGCCTCTCGAGCTGCACAGAAGATCAAAATGCTTAATAAATAAACACTGGAACAAATAATTCAATGAAACCAATACACATATGCCCCAAACATGATTGGATCATCCTGAGGCATTGCAAGCATAAACATCAAAAGTAAATTCATAATAAAGAATTAAATATCAAGATTGCACAATGCATGCATTATAATTTATTATACCGTGCATACATCGAGGCAGAGGGGTTAAGCAATCTTTACAGATGGTTTTGAGAGTCTTGGATTTACGTTTATGCTTTATCTACAAAAATATGCGTGTTAAATGTGAAACACCGGTATGCTTTGTACAATAGTGTAGTCTGTGTTTCGTCATCTTATTTTATGTATCCTTTACAGTACTGTATGTAGAAAGATGTACGTGAATGATTGAGTGTTAGGGAAAGACAGTCTTATACTGATACCTCATTTATCTCCTGTAATATGTTTTCTCTTTCCTCGGTTTCTTCCTCAATGCCTGTTGTTTGAAGCCAGTTACTCAGGACCTTTTGGAGCTGACGCCATGCACTACACACACAGAAACACACACACACAATCACAGTGATGCTCTTCCCCAGAACAAATGTTTTACTAAAGCCCAAAATGGCACTGATAAACATTCCCTTCAATCACATTTACCACAAAGGCACTTGCAGAAATATTTTTACCTCATTAGTCCTTCAACTGAAGCAGACAGAAATATTCACATTAAAAGCCAGGTGTTTTTTTAGTGCTTCACCAGTCGAAGTATCAGTTTACATTTGCCAAATACAAAAAAAACGTTCAAGTAATAAAATACCAAAAACATAATTTTCTACACTTGCGGTTCCAAATATAGAAGATTTGTGACTTTCATCAGGATACTTTCTCTTCACACTTTTGTAAATCATTTACAATTTTATGGAGGAAATAAAACTCTTGATGAAAACTTCTTAATGAACGATATTTAGATTTAGGATGTGGTAAAATAATTCTCAATATTGCACATTTGTACTCCACAGCACAATTCACTTACTGTAGCTGTTTTCTGTCTTGTTGGTATCGTTGCATTTCCATTCTAATATCCAGGAGTTCTTTGGTGAGGTTCTCGGTTTGAGCCGATTCTGCTTCAACATCCGATTCTGCTTCAACATCCAACTCCTCCTCTTCCTCAAGTACTCTCACATAAAGACCTACAGCCAAGAAGAAGATAAGACCTTTCGCTATCTCATTGACTTAATCTTTCAAAAACTACTTTATATAATGAAAGATGTTATTTACCTTGTGGAGGTGACAATCCAGAAACAAGAGAAGGATCCATATGTCTTAAACTTGTTTTCTGTAAGACATGAATACATATAGTAACAATATTAGTTTTAAAAACTGATTTGTTTAGCCTTTCAAGGAAGCTAGGTGGGCGTTTTTGTATTCATAAAGCAACATAAAAAAAATAAAAGCAAATACTTTCAGTAAAATGCCAGGTTGAGTTGCCATATCTTCTCATTTTCCTTGATAACATAATACATTTTATTAATTAAAATGCTTAATTTGATAGCAACCCTGTACTAAAAAAAAGAATTATTACAAATTCCATAAAGAATGACTACCTTGCCAGTAAATGAAGAAGGCGGCAGCAGTACGTCCTGGCTGGTAGTGGCCATATATCCTCCTGGAGGGCCAGTTTTGAGCGGCAGGATCATAGGTTTTAGTGCTGATGTAGGTGACTCCAGTGGATTGGGGGTAAAAGGGATTGAGATCAAAGGTGATGAAAAGAGATGATTCATGGTAGAGACTGAAGCAAACTCAGTCTGTCGTACAGATGTCCTCTGACCACTACAGCAGCAAAAAAAAGGTCATTGTTATTTGAATATAGGTATAGAGAAGTTGTGCTCAAACGATTAAAGTTTGTGTGTGTGCGCGTGCATTACACCTGTTGATTTTGGGGTGCTGTGGCAGATGTTTGACTGGGGATTGCAGAAGATCATCCGGTCTCCTTGGTTGGAGTCTAGCTGCTCGAACCAACAACCTATTAACAGGACAGGAGAATTTAATACACTCAGGAGAAGTTGATCAGATTTTTTTTTCAACTTCAAAATCAAAGATTTTTGTTAAGTTAAAAAAATTAAAGGGAACATATCATGCCCACTTTTACATGTCTCAAGTGTGACTAAAACGTGTCTGTGAAGTTTAAGCTCAAAATACCCCCAAAATTTGTTATAGCATTTCCAAAATGCCCCTATTTGGGTGGGATCAAAAAAGGGCTGTTGTGTGTATCTATGCAAATGAGCTACTACCCTCACTGCCTTCTCAACAGACAATGGCCCTCTCCCAAATGGCGCACTTCATGTGGACTTTCGGTCTCGTGGCCTTAAATTGTGGGTTCTCGCTTAGTCTAAGAGTCCGAGTACTCTGTAATTTTTACGCTTTGAAGTGTGCTCATCAGCGCCTCCTTTGCCCCCTTGATGCGGTCTTCAGCGAAGCCCACACTGCAGCATGCTTCGCGCACTTTACCAACTTAGAAGTCCTTGCGAAAGGGCAATCAAACCAATCAGACGACGGAAGGGAGGAGTTCACACTGACGGGCAACTTCTCTACCTATTTCCGGTGTGATGCTTGAGTCTGTCCCAAAATACGACTCCGGTGCACCCACGTGGACTCGCATCAAGGGTCCCTAAAGTCTGGACTACGTGATGTCATCAAAGTGTGGACTCTGAGGAGGACCACAAGTCCGGAGTGTACCATTTGGGACAGGGCCAATGAGTGGTTTTGAATAAAAATAGACCTTATTTCTGAAATACAGTCTGGGACAATAGTATCTTTAACTGCATTAGCACTACAACATGCTACCAAACAGATTTAGAAAAGCTTAACAATCTGTCAATGGTTGTGGGCCGGGCTGCATCAGTGTGATGTCACATTAACAAGAGAATCAAAACAACATGTCAAATGAGACTGCTTTGGTTTAATTTGGTTTAAAAGTTCACTCACTGTCGGCACTCATTTATGTCTAAACACTTTGTAAGTATGCCCTTTAAAACAATCAATATTGTATCACACCCTTAGTGTTTTCGTATATGTTTGAATGATGAGAATTTGCAATAAGAATGAACTTACAGCTGGTTGATGACTGAATCTTTCTGCTTCTGCTCTGCTGCTTGGCTCCTGATAGGACAGGGTGTCTGGTCTTCGGGCAGAAAGAAAGACACACTCTTCTTAGGACTGCTGTCTTTAGACAGGACTTCAGCAGGCTTACACAGTGCTCGCTGCTTCCATCGCATGGCACATCGCCTTACCACCTCCTGTATCCGCCGGCAACTCTGTACGTGATACATAATGTTACATTAATACAAAAACATGCACACAGACGTAGTGAGTATGTAGCTTATAATACTGTTAGACATGGTGAACTTAATTTGCAAATAACAATCTGTGGTCAATGTTTTAAATTGTATATTTATGCACTGATACAGTTTATTCAGACTGATAACTGCCGATGCCAATAGTTTGATAGTTATATTAACTTGGATGTTATTCATTTATATAATGGCTAATAATATTAAACATTATACTAGTGATGCTTCTTTACATATTCTATACACCGAGCTCAAATTCATTGCATTTTCCTGGTCTCTTTTGATTGACAGGCTATATCGTCCATGACTATCGGCTGTTTTTAAACTTTCGCTAGCCGATATTGTGAAAAAATGGCTTTTATCAGCCGGTACCCATATATCATATATATGCACATAGACAAGAACCTGTTCATGGTTGTGTAGGGCCATATTTGTTGTGTGAGCACTTATATGTGCTGTGTTTGTGAGGATATGAGTGACACCCTCCCTCAACAGTTCATCTCTGTAAAACTGAGCTGCCTCGGCCAATCGTTTCTGTTTTCTCTGTCGATCTGCGACCCAGAGCCGCCACACGCAAAACACCTGAAAACATGCAGACCAATATGAACAAAGTGTTAGACGATGCATGAAAACTATTATTATGCTGTCACAATGTGCCACATCTGGCCTTACCTTGCCCTGTAGGTTAAGGGACCAATGCCAAAGCGCGGTCTCTGTTAGCTCCGCCTCTCTTCTTCTGTTTTGCAACTGTGTCAAACATTCAGACAGATATTACAATATTGAGTTTAAAGAGATGACCATCAATCATACAGCACCAGCTAAAAAATAATTAAACTTCAATTTGTAATAAGTGAGGCCATAAGAGAGCTTTATTGTCACATATACAGCTACTGTATATACATTTTTAAACACCACCAATAGCACAGATTTAAGCAGTCTATTTTGAAATATAATATGAAATCACCCTGACTAAAATAACATAGCGTATAACTGAAAACTTTGTGAATCCAAACTTCACCTGTGTCCTCCAACAGATAAAAAAGCGCTGACAAATCCTCAATCTGTAAACCTCATTGCTTCTTTTTCCCATGACCTGACAACCACACATAAATCAATACATAAAACAATGAAATATAATACAATTTGTACATGTAGAGTTGGAAAGGTACCTGATAGTTTTTTTGATGTTGAATATTAATGCTCCAGGTGCTGAGGACTCTTTTACCCAATGTTCGGCTATAGTGTCTGCTGGCCCTCTCATTCGCCAATCTCTCATTTTTTGCCTCCCTGCTTCGCTCCTTCCATCGTCTCAAAAACCCCTGAATGCGCACTATAACAGCACACAAATAATCCTGACACTGCATTTCATCACTCATGTCAGTAGTACAGATCTTTCTTCAACATACATGCATTTCAATAATAGATTTATTGCAAAGACTACAAAAAGTGACATTTAAATATCCAAATTACATTTATCCAGATGTCTCCGAGCTTGTCTCAGGGCTTCCTCCTGTTGGCCACGGTGCAGAATTGCAGTTACTGTTCTCCGTCTCCATGCCAGAAACACCTATCAATAAAAATCACATTCAAATCACCACAAAATGTCTAATTTTAAAAATTAACTATATATAGAGATAAGACTACACAAATTTTAGTAATGTATTTAGGCATGAGCACCTGAGACCGAAGACGGTTTTGATAGTAGAACTGCACTTTGATTTCCTTTTTTTTCTCCTCCATCAAATGTGACACGTTTGTCCTCCATAGACTGAACATTTTCCTGCAAATCAAAAAGTGAAATAGAGAGATTCGAAAATTGATAAAAATTGAACATTCTGAATAAAATAATGAACATAATAGAGGATACCCGAGTAGGTTCTGCTGATGCTCCTGGTAGCAGTGTTCGACGTTTTGTTTGATCAACTGAGTCTGCAAATGATATTGCTGCAAACAACATCTTCAGTTGTTAAAACTGTCCAATACTTACGTTGGTTTATTTGTGTAAAGTTCTTGTTTTTTCCAATCTTATTTTCTTCACGTTGTTAACAAAATCATTGTGGTTTTCATACCTTCCAAGCATCCAGAGTAGTTTGGAGCAGTCTGCTTTGGTAATGTTCCTCCATTTGTGCAAGTCTCTTTCTTTTCTCTCTTCTGTGGTCTACATACTGTCACAAAAACAAGCTCAAGTTTATTTTAAATTCACTTTATTTCATAACACATGCTGAGGAACTGAACAAACTGATACCTGATGCCAGTCCGTCATGGCTCTCCGTAGACGCCGCTGTCTCTCATGACCCTCTGCCTGCTGGAAATGTCTTTGACTGACAAGATATAAAGTAATCAAATATACAGTGATGCCAAGCTATACATTATAAAAATGAGCCAAATTGTTTTTTTGGCACACCTGGTCTGAATGGACGTGACGACTTGTCTCCATTGTTTCAGAGCCTTGCGTAGCAGAGTGTGCATGTAAAGCGAGTCAGCCGCTTCACGTCTCGATCTCTCTTCTCTGCGCTGTACAGCTCTGTAAGACCACTCGGACCAGGCGTGGGCTATGCAGATATGCTCGGCATGCAATATAGCCTATGAGAAACACACAAACTAGTTAATAAGTGATACAAAGTCGGCTTTATTAAAGGGGACAGAGAATGAAAAACCATTTTTACCTTGTCTTTGTTGAATAATGGTAGTCTACCCGCATTCACAAACATACAAAAAGTGCTAAACATGCTAAACATCTCAGTCTCATAGAAATTCCTCTTTTAGAAATGTCAGCCAGAAAACGGCACAATCTGAAAAACTTATGCTTATGACATCACAGGCATCTCACTGCCCCTCCACTTTAAAATAATTGGCTACATTTTAGAGTCGCAGCAAAGTCAGCCAATCAGTAATGAGATTGCAAGTTAAGCCGGTAGGGGGAGCCAAATAGGTGCAAAACCACTTGTTTAAAATCCCCCACCCTAATAGAGCTATCTGAGAGAGGTTTTTAGGAAGCTTCTAAGGCGTTACAGACCCAAACAAAAACATTTTTGTCTACATGACAAATCACAGAACAAGGATAAATACCCCGTTCAATCATTCTATGTCACCTTTAAAGTCCTTAGCATCACATATTACTAATGATAAACACATTTTTGATATATGTACATGCTTGGAGTTAAGTTTACCGTTCTCTCAGCTAGTCTGTGATCTCTCTGTAGCTCCAGGTTCCTCCACCAGGAGTAGAATGCAGAAGCACAAATTTGTTGCCTACCAAACACATACACATTTTAGTCTGGTACACATGGACATTTACATGTATAAGCCAGAGATACTCACTTATTATGTTGTTCGGCTGTCTCTTTTCTTTGTCGTTTCTCTGTGCGTTGTGCTGTAAACTCGATCCAAGAGTTTACACATTGTGGAAGTGCACGTCTGGCAAAGCAGGCGTCAGCACGTGATTCCAAATCCTATTCAAATCCATACACAAAGAGAAATCATGAATGAGTTCTTGCAAATGTTTGGATCGCTAAATTATTAAAAGCTATAGGGGATTAGCTAAGATATGTGTAATAATAAAACATTATTATATTTAAAGGTGACATAGAATGATTGAACATGGTATTTATCCTTGTTCTGTGATGTGACATGTAGACAAGATTGTTTTTGTTTGGGTCTGTAATGCCTTAGAAGCTTCCTAAAAACCTCTCTCAGATAGCTCTATTAGGGTGGGGGATTTTAAACAAGTGGTTTTGCACCTATTTGGCTCCCCCTACTGGCTTAACGTGCAATCTCATTAATGATTGGCTGACTTTGCTGCCACTCTAAAAATGTAGCCAATTATTTTAAAGTGGAGGGGCAGGGAGATTCCTGTGATGTCATAAGCATCAGTTTTTCAGATTGGGCCATTTTCTGGCTGACATTTCTAAAAGAGGAATTTCTATGAGACTGAGATGTTTATCATGTCTAGCACTTTTTGTATGTTCGTGAATGCGGGTAGACTACCATTAATCAACAAAGACAAGGTAAAAATGTTTTTTCATTCTTTGTCCCCTTTAAATAAATAAAAATTATAAAAGAGTGATCAGTTATAAAATGAGTGATCAGTCACTAATTGTCTAACTACTATAACAGTAACAGAAAGTGTGGCGCTACCTGCATGTGTTTGTGCTCTGTAAGCTGATCTCTCAAATGATGAAGGTAAACTCTCAACACAGAGACTCTGTTGAATAATAACAGCGGTTAAACAGTCTCATACACAAATGCATGTTTGTTAATAGATAATTGTGCATGGCCTATAATACATATATAATTCAAACTATGCATAGACTTACTTGTGATGGGATTGTGCGATGCATATGTGGGTCTGTAAGCTCCGGTCTTCAGCCTGATCCAGGCGCAGATGCCAAACTTTCCAACATCTCACCAACAACTGCATGTTTCAAAGTTTTATTAATTTTGCACCTTAGTTTTAATAAAATGCTTATGAGTATGTTTTGTGAATCTATTTTATGTCAATAAATCAAGTAAAACATGGTTATGATTTCTTTAAAAACAGGTGGATGATTAATATTCTAGTGTGACTGTTTGTTGTATAAAGTGTTGCTCTTACAGTGTGCCGATGATGCTGGACACTAATATTTTTGTTGAGACGATGAGCTTTACTCTGTGTGACATTTAGAGTCAAGCCTTTTATACCCAAACGCTGCGAAGAAACACAAAGATCATGTAATCACACATAGAACAACAAAAACTACTTAACTAAAGTTTATCACTAACCAAAAGGCAGAGATGTTGATGCTGCATGGCAAGCTTTTCCTTCTTAGCCTTCTGTGAGCAAATCCTGACATCTACAGTACATGATAGCTCAGGAAAACAATTCATCGACACATTTCACTTCTTAAGTGTAAATGCAAATGCTCAAATAAGGCACGCCAAAAATGTAGACATATGTAGTAATTTGAAGAGCCATGTAAAAAAGATACAGCATTTCCAGTTTGAGAATGCCTGGCGCTGGGATCCGTGCTGTGCCAGTTTGTCTGCTCTCTGGTCTCTGTCTTTCTCAGCGTGACTGGATTGCAAAGCCTTGTGCCATACACACCAATACTTCTCCAGTACTGAGACACGCCATGCATCCAGAGCTAAAGCTGAATCACAGAAAACAACATTTATGTAACAAAATCACTTGCTGCTATTGGAACTCAATAAAATGGTGATTTATTATAATACAAGAAACGGCAGAAACTAAATGAATGGTACCTTTCCTCTTCTTTTTATCCTGCCTGTTCAGTATGTGTCTGATCCATGCATGCAGGGCATGTCTTTGCAACTGATGGCAATGGTGGCGATAACATTTGGACTCTTTCACCTTTTGAACACAGGCATGTGTCATCCTTTCTCTCCAGTGCTGCCATGTCTGTAAGTCGCATTCATGTTAGATGCTAACCAAACCATATCACATGCATTCACATGCACACTCATACTCACTCTGCTTTGTACATTGTTAGCCCAGTGTTGTAAGGCAAGATCTTCTTGATGGTACTCCACATCCCTGTACTGTAGTGCAGCATGCCACACTGTCCAAACCCACCTTAGTAACCACAATATGCATGCACAAATAAAGTTATTGGCAGTTATTAGTTTTCACGTTTACACGTGCATATATGTAATACATATTGTACACTTATGACTGTACATAGGCATCTCAACAGGTAGTATCAATGTCTTTTAACAATTTAATTCATGTATTAATTGTGTTTGTTTTATTATAAAATTGCGCAAATATTCAAGAGTTAATTAAATAATAAATGCATAATTAATGAATCTGTATATTTATTT
This sequence comes from Paramisgurnus dabryanus, assembly GCF_030506205.2. NCBI lineage: Eukaryota > Metazoa > Chordata > Actinopteri > Cypriniformes > Cobitidae > Paramisgurnus > Paramisgurnus dabryanus. The sequence continues at coordinate 27,220,063 of NC_133343.1, read as the reverse complement.
ATCTGATTCTCTATTACATATGTTAGTCTACACTGTCGATCAACATCACACAAAGCCAAAGCTCACTTCAGTACAGCGAGTTTCTTGTGCTGCTCTGCTGCTTCTTGCATCTTGTGCTTCATGCGACACATGCCTACATACATCTCCCAGCCATTCCATACTCGATGCAGTTTGTGCTTCATCTCTGCAGTATAGATGGTAACACAATAACACAACACTTTAAAATGCATATATCATCAATAGGATTAGCACCGAAAGTTAAACTCTTATATCATGACTCTGGTCAGATGAAACAGATGAAGTGTTAAAGCAGAACAGCAGGTGTTAAATAGAGCCATATGAAGTTGAATAATGGTGATTTTGGTGCTTTTTGTAGATTCATATAGAAATCATTAGAGTTTCAGAAGGAACATTTTATTTTGTGTCCCACAGAACAAATGATTCAAATAAAAAGTATATTTAAAAATGACAATACTATAAATATATTAAAAGGACAATTCACATACCGAAGTTAATTGCGAGCTGTAGTTTCTTTTTTTCTTCTTTCTGCACAGCCACATATTGCTGCCAAGCTTGAAATGTTTTGCTGTAATGCATATACCTTCATTGAGAAGGCAAAACAACAAGCAGAAATATTATTGGTGATGATCAAGGTCCTAGCTATTAAAAACAAGGTGCAAGGAATGTTTTCTTCCCTTTACTACAGAACAACAACTGTAAATCAGTTAGTTAAGGGCATATGTCTGGTCAGACTTACATATAATGACAATCTGCTCTTATGTTCAGAGTCCATTCCTTTCTTGTTTGCCACCACTCATCTTTCCAAGCTCCAAATGTCTTCTTTAAGCTCACCTTACAATAGTGAGATCTAAATAAATAGAATTTACAGAAAATAAAGATAAACATATAAAACTTAACTTAAGGGCATCATTGATACTAAGACACTAAAAGAATTCAAGTTTTATATTATAAAAATTTATAATATCTAATATCTTCTTGAAAATAGCTTCCTTTGCCTAAAATTGTATCAAATGTTTCTTTGAAGTTTCACGGTGAAATGCTTTTTAAACAGTACAGGAGTTCCTATCTATTCTGGGCTCACATGGGTGCTTTTTCTCTATTATTTGGTCCAAGTCATTTATAATTTTCATTCATTTTGATTTATAATATATAAGAAGTTAATATGTTGCCACAATTATATTTACAAATCATCTACAAAAATAATGTAAAACATTTAAGCATACACTAGCAAAATAGTTCAGGATCATGAGCAACATGATTGAAGTGACCCTAAACTTTTGAACTTTATGATGTGTTTGTTATTGTTTTCCTATCATAGATTTTCTTTGGAGGGGATGTGAAGGGATGCACCATACAGAGGGGGATGCCAAAAAGTACTGATCTATACCATGCTTTTCCCTGAAGTACTTTGAGTACGGTACCATAAAAAGACAGCAAAATGATCACCTAATATCATAGCTGTAGTATGATAACCTGTAGTGTCTACTAATTGATTCATACATACTTTATCCACTATACTCAAGCTATATGTGCATTCATATACCTGGCTTGGGAGGGTGTTATTCGTCTTCGTCCAAACGTCTTCTGTATCCACAGATGGAGGAACTTTCGAGCAAGGTGCCTTAAAATCCAAACCAAGAGACACTTTTAATCATTTATATTATATACAAATGCAAAAAACATGGGTATGTTTGTATACCTTATTCTCAGCTCTTTAAGCCTGCCTCCACGGTTCCAGGTATATCCCACCCGGTAAGTGTTTTTGCGTACAGGTGCTTTACGTGACCGGTTTTTCTCAACACCAGCGGGCGACTGTTTTTTACCTTTCGGTACTGCCGTGTGCATCTTAAATGTTTTACTGAGCACACACAACCCTCTGTCCATCAGCCAAGATTTACCAAAGATGCTCGATGGATAAAATATTGTAATTAGAAAACTTATACAAACTTGTGGATTTTAGTGACGGCGTTTACAGATTCTACAACTAATTATAAATCTGAAGCTGTCAACTTAGTTTTTCTAACTGACAACAACCAACAACAAACCATAACTGCCGCTCATCTGTTGCATGCATAGACATACTTCCGGTAAAATAATGTCAAAATAAAAGACTTTGTTCTGTAATCTTATCAATCATGTATCACTTTAAAAAAAAATTACAAGATATTTTGTTTCATTGCACACAAAAATGTGTGGTGCACCTTGAAACCACCACCACAAAAAAATTTAGTAATCTGTTTGTATTAGTGATTACTAGAACTCTCTGTTTATGATGTGATGTGAATTCAAATGGTGATGTCCATTATCACTATCCCTTTTGTAACTGAGTTGGAACTATGCTGTATTGACTTTATGTCATGTTGACTTTGACGTACATGACAGAATAGTTTCTCATTCACCCTCATGCCTCACAACAGTTCACATCTAGATGAGCATGTAAGGACTAACAAAAATTTATCCTGTGAACATTTCCAGGTAATCTTAACAATGTATTCAGAGACCTTATAAAAATGTACTTACATTTTGTGCCACTTTCTTTACTGTTTTTCAGATAATGTATTGTGCATAACTAGTAGTATTATTTTTATGTGTATTTTACAGGATCAGAATTTAGTTACCTCTCAGATATTACACATGCACACAGGTTGCTTTAAAAAAAAACTCCAAAGATCTTCATTATTGGTCATACACTTTTGCAATAAAACCCCAGGTAAATATGTCGATTTGAAAGAAGTGAAAGTAAAAGACATCTACACCAGATGCAGCAGGATCAAGGCCTATAAAAATCCCATTCAAGCTGCCATCAGTCAGACAGCATTATTTCTATACAGCGTATTTTTTTTTTCTACGAATTCTGGGAAGAGGAAGCACACCATGACCAATTCACCAAGTATTTTTTTTGTTTTATAACTTTATAATTGATATCTTTAATATTGACTGAGTAAGGCCATGTCAAAGATTAAAATCAATTATTGAAATCAAACTTTCATGCTCCAAATCTCATAATTACATTATGTGACTTTAGCCTGGATTTCACATATTGTAACATCTTACAATATTTGCTCCTTGACCTTTAATATATAGATAATTATATAATTTATATATAATAGATAATTGTTCATGTTTTATATATAATATCACAATCTGAACTACCAATTGTGTGTTAATTTCACAATTTTGCTATTGTGATGCCCAGAGAACGAAACTGAGGCCGTTTCTCAATCCGAAGGCTGCGGCCTGCGAGGTCACAAATGCACACTGCATACGTCAAAAAGCCTGGTTTATTTAAAATAACTGAGCATTTCATTCGCAGGTCATAAGCATATTACAACAAAATACTATTATATAACAATAATATGCAACTTTATATTTGTTCATATTCTGAAATAAAACAGTCTTGATGACGTATGCATCCTGGAAATGCGACCTCCGGAGGCTGCAGCCTTCGGATTGAGAAACGGCCTGAGCGTTTTAAATCTTGTCACGTGACTACAATTTAAAATTGGTGGCCACATTGATTGCCTGAAAAGAATTCCTGCCACATTCAGTTGTAGTGACTCTACCAAACCCCATTTAGTAAAATACACATTTGTAACCACTCAGTCCGCTGTTTTGTTTTATTCCATTTGAAATTACAATAAGATGTATGTGATGGTTCCTTAAGATTTTAAGGAAGGCGTTAGTAGACGCTATATAATCCTTGATTGGGGCCTCCCTTAGAGCCAGTGAGAGATCTGAAGAAATTCGCCGCTCTGCGACTGAACAGAGACGAAAGAGAGCTTAGAGAAAGTAGCCCGAGGTACATTGGTTGTTGCAGTCGGACTACCAGCTTTCTTTATGAGATTGAACCCGGTTATCTGTTGGATTTGTTTCTAACGTGACCAGGCTGAAGCTTACCAACGCGCTTGATGCGTGTTTGTGGCGCTTTTTGAGTGCAGATAAGTTTCCTAGCCTGCTAACCTGAATCATTAGCTACGACACACGCAAATAAACACGGGGCTTGTTGTAAGTTTGTTCTCCTTTCGTAAGCGTTTTATCGTAAGAGCGAAGGCAGAGGATGAATTAAAGAGCGGGAACTTCGCAGGTTGAGCCGTTTGTTCACGCGAAATAAAGTAATTCGGCGTCGGCTTTTTGATTTTAGCCAATTGGCTAATGAAGTGCAGTCCTTGTCAGTTAACGATTGAATCTGAAGTCTCAACAGATGTTTGAGTCTACTGTAGAGGTTGCGGGGAAATCAAGTCGACAGATAACATTTATTTATTTATTAAGAAAACGTGTTTGAGATGTGGACTGATTGCAGCATCTCTTGTAGTTTGGCGTAGGACAGGTAACTTAGCAAGCAGCTAGCTGAGGTATCCAGACGGGGAGGGAGAAGGTGTTCTGACACCGTTTCAAATATCAGGTGAGTTTGAGAAACGTGTTTGGTTTCCCTAAAGGCGATTTAAACAAATGTATAGTTTATCTGTGGCTTTGTACTATTACTTTATTGGTTCATAAGGCTTCCCAGCACTCTGTAGTTTTCTGGCTGCCTCGTCATTTGCTAGCAAGCTCAGATTACACGGCAGTGAGAGATTTACCCGATACTAAACCAACTCATAATCCCGACCATTTTTATTCCTCCCTCAAGTACCCATAGTCTTTAGGGATCTGTATAACTCATTGAGCTAGTTTACACAACAATGAGTAAATACTATCACATAAAAGCTTTTAAGTTGGTTTTCGATAGGTAGTTAAATGTTTGGTATTTTTTTTTTTTTAAATCTAAGTACTAAACAATTTACCTAACCAACAGGTGCCCAGAGTGTCTGATATTGGAGCTTCACTTTAATTTCACCACCTTCCTGAGTCATGGAGAAGGATGAAAATGGTGAAAACATGGTGGAGACAATAAAAGACTCGGTAGTTAACTCTGCCTATAGATATTCCAAGGTGAGACATGTTTTTTAGAGGGGTAATATCATAAGGTGTCAAATTTTAGTTAAACGTACCTTTAAAAACATTGTCTTTAAGAAATCAGAACCGATAAACAGACCATAGCCATTTTTAGCAATGTATTTCTGTTAAGATGAGATCAACAATTCTGTTCTCAGCAACTTGATGATAATTCTACCAACAGAAGTTGTTTGACTAAAATGTTTGATTGTTCCCAACATTACAAACAAGCAGTTCAAGTTTTAGTTTGTTTGACATTTGCAGTTTGTGCAGCACATGTCAGCTCTGACAGTTTTGATCGCGTCAATGACATTTCTCATGCTTTGTAAAATGTAAACAATATTAGACCTTATAGCAGACCCACTTGCAAATAAATGCATCGCATGTCAAGAGAGGATGACATAACTCTAATTTTGTACAGAATTGGATGCAAAAAAGTTACTCTAAGGGCCAAAGAAAGGGTGCAATACATGGTCACACAAACTAAGTTGTTTATTTGGCATACTGTTTGCTTTCTAGATTTTTTGCTGATGAATAAATGTCTGTTTTGCAGGAAGAGCTTTTGGAAATCAAAGAATTGCCTATTTCTAATGAGAGACCCGAGTGTCTGTCAGAGAAATATGACAGGTGAACTTCTTTATTTGAAATTTGTATAATTCTTACACCATATCTTGCATTACGATGATGGGTAAAGGAAGTTGGCATAGTTTTGGTTACTGTTTATTTTCTTAGATATAGCTTAACCATCAGTCCTCTTTGTTGTTTTGTTTGCTAATTTTAGATTTTTTTCCTCAGTGGTCCTTTTTTTTTAACACTTGACAAATGTAAACCATGATCTTTTTAATTGAGAGTGTCTACGAAAGTAATTTCAAGCATTTAACCATACAAAAATATAGCTGTGCCAAACAGATTAGTTTCAGTTATTAGAAAACTAAATTTTTATTTAAAAATATTATTTCTAAATTTTAAAGGAAAAGCAGCCTTTAAGAGCCTGGATTAAATGCAAACTCCTTCAATATTCTTTAAAAATCCTCCTAAAGTGAAATTTAAAGAAGCTTCTTGGTAAAATGACACCAGTATGATTTTGCAATTTCTGGGCAAATGGTTTCTGCACTTTAGATGATAAAATATAACTGTTTTAATTTATTTTGAATTCTTTTGGCCCCCATCATCATTCCCACAGTTAAATTTTTGTTATACCATAGTTTGGATGAGTTATTTTTTTAAATTCTGTAATGGGGAAAACAATATAAATAAAAGTGAGTGTTTCAAAACTTGTAATGCACAGACCCAATACCCTTACACAGGTTTCCTTTCTAAATTGTTTACGTTCACATAACAGACTGTTTACGAGCATAATCGTTGTGTTTTAAAACAAGCCCTAGTCATTGGTCTGTACACTCTGCAGCATATCAACTAATTTGTCTCTATTTGTAATGTTTCAAGTATTGAAGTGACTAACGTTACTTTTTTTCTAATAGCGATGGGGTCTGGGACCCTGAAAAATGGCATGCCTCCCTATATCCCTCAGAAAACAGCTGTCCTGCTGAAGGATACAAGAAAGACTATACAGAGGACAGAGTTCCACTGAAACGCAGAATTGCAGGTAAAAAAAGCTGTTTGACCAGAAATAAATTGTTGCATGATGCGGCCTGTTGTTCCTTAAATTCGAGTTGTTGTTTTTTCAGATCCCAGGGAACGTGTAAAAGATGATGATCTGGAGGTGGTTCTTAGCCCACAGCGTCGTAGTTTTGGTAGTGGTTGCCAAGTAGCGCCCACTGCCGTTCCTCGGCGTCCTGTCAGCCCTCTGGAGAACAAAGAGAATGAAACCCTTCGCCTGGCTGGTACACGCCGCATAGGGAGCGGCCGTATCATACCATCGCGTGTGTTCGAGAGAGAAGTGCGAGTTGAAAAAGAGAGGGAGAGGGATCGAGAGCGTGATTATAAGGACAAGAGATTTAGGGTACTGAGCTTGATGCAAAATAAAAAAAAGAAATCAGCGCAAAATTATGTAGTTTAAATGTCTGTTGTTTAATGTCTGTGTCCTGCTACAGAGAGACTTTGGAGACAAAAGAGTGTTTAGTGAAAGGAGAAGAAATGACTCGTATGCAGAAGAAGAACCAGAGTGGTTCTCTGGTGGGCCCACCAGTCAGTCCGAGACCATTGAGCTTATTGGTTTTGATGACAAGATTTTGGAGGATGACAAACGGAGAACCAAACGCTCCAGGAAGAAGCCAGAATCAGTCAGAGAAGGCGTGTGACATGCCATTCGTAAAATTGTAGTATACAACCTAAGTAACATCTCTGCGTCTAAACATGTCAATAACTTGGAATGAATGCCTGATATGATGAAGCATTCCCCAACATGCTTACTTTTTCAATCTTGCTCCTACAGTTGAGTGTAATGGTGGGCTCTCAGAAGACCCTGGGGTCATTCAAGAATCAGGAGCGGATCAAGAGGTTCCACATGCGGAGGTTCTTCCTGAGCAGCCCCCTGGAGAATTTGACTTCAATGAGTTCTTCAACCTTGAAAAGACCATGCCTGGCCTGGCTTCGGTAAGACATGGGGAGCACTGCATGCTTAAGGGTGCTGGGCACAAAATATCTGTACTGTATTAGGGTGAGGGAATGAACTGAACACATCTAAGATTCTTGGGCTTTGATATGCATCAAATATTGTTGTGGTTAATAGGAATTTTTGAAAAGGTGCTTTCTAAACGTTTCAAACTATACCCTTACATTTCTGTTTTTGTCTATTATCCATTGCTTTGTTACAATTATATTTCTTTACTTGCTTGAAATTAGCTGGCTAACTTATCACAGTCTGTCTAATGTTACTTCTTTCTATAATGAATACTTTGTATTCCTCACTTTGGACACTTTGTGTTTAGTTGGTTTGGACACACACATTAAATGAATTAACATAACCATACATAGTTGGATGGTGGTGGTATTCAGAACGTTTTAGCAAGCTCGATAGCATCTGTTGTTGCCGTATACAAGGACATTTTGCAATTGTGGTTGTGCATCAAGCTATTTGTTAGTTTATGTAGAAAGATACAAATTTATGCCCATCTGACTTAAGGCTAATGTTAGGTATGAGTCTTATTGGAATTTTGGAAGAGAAGGGGGTTATGTATATTTGGTATATTTGGTTATGTATATCGGTCCTGAATTACAATTGTGTGGAGATCTTTAAATGCAAACGTTATCCGAAATGCCCATTTGTCACCAATTGCGCTAAGCCGCCTGCAGGCACTCTTCACGTAAGTGTCATCCACTACCGTTTCCACCGTTTCCTCCTCTTCCATGCTATGACGCTTGACCTAACCAAGCGCTCTTCTCTTTACAGATGATTGAGGATGTTCTCGGTGAGGGTCCGGTCACGGTCAGCCGATTCAGTCGATGGTTCTCCAGTAATTCAGCAAAAAGTCCCTCCGGCAGCTGCTCTAGCAGTCTGCGCTCCACCCCTCACGAAGAGCTTGAGAGACTAGCAGGTACAGCGTTTTCTCTAGGATTTTTTCCATCTGTGGTGACTGGGCACAAATGGTGGTTAAACCTCTGCACCCAAGAATCAGAGTCATAAATGGGGTATAATTAAGTAGCCTAAATGAATAATAATATTATTATTATTATTATTATTATTAATACAATTTGTGAACGTTAGCTGTAACTCTGCTAAACTCTCATCGGCCCAGTTAAAAATGCACAAATCCAATGAAAAAAAACGAAAGAAATCTGCCAGCAACCAGCGGAAAATACATATTAAGTGTATTTACGTAATATAAACTAACATTTATTTTATTATGGTGTCATTCCCTTAATTTTTTTTTATACATCTTTCATAGCAGTTTTAATATTGTCTGCAAGTTCTAAATGTATGTTTTCATTCACACATTTATTTTTAGTCGCCAATGTGAGAATATTCGCGCTGTCATGCCCTGCTATTACTAAAAACCTTTAAGACAGAGCGTGAACATGCATAATCACAGGACAATTTAAATATGACTGCCTCTCAGCGTGTATGGAATCGCAGGGTCAAAATGGCTTTGGGTTTTTAGACCCGGAGCCCGATCATGCCTACTGAATCCTGACCCGTATCTGCACCACAAATGACATGTTAATATTCTTTCACCCATTACATCAAATGTGCATGCTGGACTCAGCCTTGGTTTTCTGTCTGAAAACAGATGAAACACGGTCTCCCTATCTGATAGGGCTGAGTATAGTTTAAATATTTTTGAAACCTGTTCCTAAACTATACTTAAATCGGATTTCATGAAATGGCAATCGAATAAACATTGCTTTACACAGTCTCCAATAAACATAGGTTTTATTTTTTCCATTTGTCTACTTTTAACAAGTACAATAAACCAGTGCAAAATAAGGGTGTGACCGTGATTATAACCGTGAGCCCGATGGTTATAGTTAAACACCGTCATTAGAACTCTATATGTCTGTTTATTGTTTTTCACCAATGTAACCCTTATAAATAACTACTAGATAACTCGTATATCAAATATTGTTAAAGATGATTGCACGTGAGTTTACACGTACACGTTAGTAAACTTGCTGCCCAACATTTTATACAACACTCTTACATTATTAGTTTGTGTCAATTTAAACGCAGCATTTCTTCCTCTCGTGTTTAAACTTAAACCTGTTTTCCTCAAAATCCTGATCAGCTGACTTAAGAATGAATAACTTTTGTTTTAGACGAGCTACGAAAGAAACCAAATCTGTTTCTTGTATCAAAGCCTTAAATTTATAAAATTTCACCATGCATTGGGTTTTCCCAGATGGTATTAAGGGCGATTTATAGTCGTGCGTAGGTCCTACGGCGTAGCAGCGACGGCGTAGGTTCCGCGTCGGTTTTCATTTATACTTGTGCGTCGCCGTCCGCGTCGACGTGCAAACACACGCGAAACCGCTGGTTGGCAGTAATCACGCTTGTAACCACAGTAACAGCAGAAGTCGTCAGAGAAGAAGAAGCTAAGCAAGTTAACCCACAAACGAAGAAGAAATAGCAACTTGTTGTGTATAATTTGAGAAGACCAGCAATGATGGAAGTAAATAAACAGCGACTTATGTTGCAGTTTGAGTTAAATCACTCCTCAACTTGGCACATCTTTGTTTTCACCGTCTCAACCGGAAATACCTATGACGCAGTTTTTTTTTACCTGACGGGAGGGGTTCTGGTGGACCAATCACAGAGCTTGCGGTCCGCGTAGAGCCGACGCGCTGTTAGGAATTTTGTGAGGTGCGCGTCAGGCTACGCAGAGCTACGCACAGGCTACGGATAGCCTACGCCGTAGCTACGGCGTAGCACCTACGCACGACTATAAATCGCCCTTTAGCCTTGGAGCTACACAAACTAGTATGTTAATGATGTGTTTCAGGACTTGATCCTCAAATATTGAATCAGGGCACGTCCCTGTATTTTACCCCAATCCCTTCAGTGGAACACAAGGAGAAGGTTGACATACTGGAGCTGCTTCATAAAGCCAACATCGACCTGAAACCACTACTGTCCAGCCTAAATGTCAACAAGGCTCGCCTAAAGGAGAGCAGTAAGTAGCACTTTCCTTATGTTGCGGTGTCAAAGTAGAGATTGTAATACAGGGATTCTCCTAAAAGGACAATTGTTTGCTAGAGATTTTGAAATGGCCTTGATAATTATATTTATTCCCAAAGTGGTGCTTTAGGCACTGCAGAGCTGTGATTGTGCAATGACTTCTCTGTATTTTCATGTGCCTTGTTGTAGCAAACTCGGGGGTGGTGTTGTCTTTGGAGGAGGTGGAGGTGGGTCTGAAAGGACTGAAGGTGCAGCCTCAATCGCTACCTCAGAGGCAGCCGAGCGGAGGAGGCGGTACTCCCTTCATGGCAGAGCACCTGGAAGAGGCTCTTACGGGAGGAGCCGGGAGTGCCCCACGAACGCGGGACCCTGACATGTCTGCTTTTAACAAGTTGGTGAGCACCATGAAGGCAAGTGGAACCCTGCCCACCCACCCCAAAGCCAGCGGGAGCAACGTAAGTGTGATTGCGCTTGCATGTTTGTATAAGCACTTCCTGCATGCGGTCCTGAGTCAGGTAAAGCTGAATCATGCAGAATGGACCATGCATTTTGCATGCAATGCAAGTCTCGTTTACTTGCCAGTTAGTCTGGGTTAAAATTTTGTGGTGTTGCTGCTTATTTTGACTAGTGATGGGCATAAATTTGTATTTGGCAGGTGTGGCTGACTTACATTTGTTGTGAAGGTGCATGCGTGGCTTTGCTTGTGCTGTTCTGTCCTGTTCATAGTTTGGCAACTATGCTCTAGTTTTTCCTTGTTTTGCCATCAGGCTGTCATTTTTTTGGAGCACCCGTGTAGATGCCAGCAGTGTCTGTGTGATGTATTCTAACAAGGCTTGATGGACCAAATGGTGTTTGTGGAATTGCATGCTGTGTGATGGCTTGCTAAGTAGATCTGTTGTCTGGTCCATAACTCGAATATAAACCATTTATAGACCACTGTTTTCTTTTTTAGTTACAACAGCAGTCAGTGGATCCGGCTCTTGTGGCCTTACCTGAGGCTCAGGTACCTGCTCCTCAGCAGAAAAACATCTTTCAGGTGATCTTTCAAAATCTTACTCTTTGCAGTCCTTTAGCAATGTTCCAGGTCCAATACAATTTAAGATCCAACATTTTTAGTGCAGCGTTTAAGGCACAAGTTAAGATTATTTTGGTGGTGAGTTACTTTTTGATTTGTGGTGTTAATTTTCTGGCAGTATGCAATGAATTGCTTTACTCCAACCACACAGCTGGGCAAGAGATCAAAGCACTTTACTAACATTTATCTTCTGACTTCTGTGCTTTAGGAATTGATGGTTGCATCTCATGGCAGGGCTCCTCCTGCCCCTGTGCCAGGCCTCATGCATCCCCGTGCCTCACCCCCACTTTTCCCACAGAGAGCTCCTTTACAGGACTTTTATCAAGGCATGACACCTGTAGCAGGTGAGAGTCCTGTATGAAATGTGTTATTCTGTGCTGGGTAGTTGAACTGGTGTTTTGGATAGCACCTGAAATAACATTTTGAGTTTTTCACTGCAGTAAGTTTCTTTATTTTTTTTAATTTAGCCATGTTTAAACGTTGAGCCAAATGTTCTCTTTGCCCATCTTACATTGTGTACTTGTTATCTCAGGGTTCCCTGCTGGTCCACAGAATGTGTTGGATCAAATTCCAGATTTGCATCGGGCCAGGACAACACCACAGGTTATTAGTCTTTGACAATGTTGCAATGCAGCAAGATTGTTCTCAGAATGAAATGTGTAGATTTTCTTAGTTTGAGATGATTCAGAAATGAATCTTTTATTTTTAGATGAGAGCTTTGCCAATGGGAGTGGATCAAAGCAGTCTGGAAGCCTTGTTCCAGCAGGAGCTGGCAGCACATAATCGCCAACAGTATCAAAGCTACAAACAGCACACTCAAGATAAGGCGTATCGTAACAGGTACTGCACATTTATCTGAATTTATAGTGAGTCTCTTGAACTTCAGCCGTCTTTTAATCAAATTTTTTGTGCTCTTAATTAAGTTGCAGAGAACACATTTGTTTAAAGTACATGTATTCATAAGATAGCTAATCCCACCATTCAGTTTTATAATGAATAGGCAGTGTCTGATGTGTACATGGACTGCTCCAAATACCCACACTTGCTGTCTTTGCACTTTGACTACTTGCATGATGTATTTCCTGTATTTGGCCCACATTTTCTAGTGGGTGTAAAGGTCCCAAGCATGCATTTAGAATTATTCACCCGATGGGACATACTTAGCAAGTGTACACATTTATTTTATGTTTATTGTCTTGTGTTTTTTTTATTTTTATAAAGATTCTGTAAGATTGCAATCCTGTTTTCAAAATAAATTTTTCAATAAAACCTAATGGATAAAGTTTCACGATTTACATCCAAAACGTGATGTATGATGGACTATGCCAGTGCTTCCAATCCTGGTCCTTGAGGCCCCCCTCCCTTTTTGGAGGAGGATGATGGGTAAATAAGGAGACATCTAAAGGGCTGTTTACACTTGGTATTAAGATGTGTGTGTCTCTCTCGTCCACTTGTGATCTGATCGATGAAAACACATTACGTTTACACCTGGTATTTAAATCTGTCTCTTTTGTCCACTTTCGACCGCTTCTGTCCTGAATACTGTGAGGGGGTGGTCTGGAGACGGTGGGCGAGTCTCTCTGCTGTCATTCAAACGCGAGCGGGAGTAATTATGAGTTTATATGGACGCAAACTAATATTATGTCGGAGTCCGATGCTTGTTTAGCAAGTTAACATGCTGCACAGAGCTTTGTACGTTTATATGTTGGAGCTTTCTCTGATTTTGCAGTGCAATTGATGAAATAGGATTGTGCAACTTTCACGCTTTCAAAATGAAACTACGGAGAACACCCGCAGTAGTTTTATCAATGAAAGGCTAAAAATAGCGCTGTTCACTGTATGTTCACGCCAGAAGTCAAAAAAAGACATAAAACTTGTTTAATACCTCAGATTAGATAAATGGGCGGAGAGAAGGCGGTCGCGTGTGGCTGTTCGAACACATTCAACCACATTTGCGTTCCGCAACTCCATAGCGATCCGATTGAAAGTGGTTTCGACTACCTCTGGATGTGGCCGAAAGTGGACGCGTTCAAAACGTTTTGAACACCGTTTACACCTGGCATTAACGTCGTCCACTTGTGATCCGATCGACGAAAACGCATGTTAATGGCAAGTGTAAACAGCCTCTAAAACTCTCTGGCAGGGGGGACTCGAAGACCAGGATTGGGAAGCACTGGACTATGCTACGATGCTGTGGGTTAGGGGCACTGCAATTTGCCAGTTTTAAGACATGGGAGAGTCTTGCACACTTCCTGTTCGCGTACAAGACCGCAAATGTGGGTATTTGGATGCCGCCATAATCGCATTATTTGACTTGAATCTTTTTTTTCAAGACAACCTAGGATGACTCGTTCTCCTGGACCTCATCTGCCTGGCCGGACCTCTCCTGGCAGTGCAGTTACTAGTGTGGTTAGTAAAACTTAATTGTGTTTTTTTAGCATATTAGGGAAGTAGTTAATCCAAAAATGAACACTCTCACTGGTCATTTCATACTTGTGTTTGTCTATGAAACATACAGTAATTGTACCATAGAGCAACTGTCGGGTTAAATATCTATAGGTGCATTAAGGTTTTTTTTCTGCAGTTGTCCGCATCCTTCACTCCCACCTCTGTGATCAAAAAAATGTACGAGTCGAAAGAGAAAAGTCGAGATGATCCTGGGAGCCGACCAGGAAGCAAAGAGGACACCGTGAACTCTCATAACTCTCAGGAGGGTATGACACAATGCATACATACAAGGAGACCTTTTATTCTCCTGAATTCCTGTATAGCTCAGTGGGAGAGCAATGCGTTACCACTTCAGAAGGTCATGGGTTCAAACCCAGGGAACACATGCCGAATAAAGGTATAAATGCCAAATGCATAAAGTTTTATTCTATAACGCCTGTTCTTTTCCTTTACAGATGGACCTGCATCACCCAGTTCCTTTCTTGAAGATGTGGACACCAGTGGCCCTCAGCCCAGTGGGGTAAAGGCATGCTCCACCCCTGTTCCTAATCCAAATCGTAAAGACCCAGACCGACCCAGACCTCCTTCCGCAACCGGCCACCACACTCCCACCTTGCTATCACCAGGACCTTCCTCTCCCTTCCCCAGACCACAGTTGTACCCAGTCCCTCTGCTTCCCCACGTCCCCTTGGTCAGACCTCCACCCCAGCTTCACCCAAGTGTGATGCAGAGGATGCTGGCTCAGGGCATCCAGCCTCAACAGCTTGGACCCACATTGTTACAGACAGGTTAGTGACGCAAATGTCAGAATTTCCAATTATGAGTCTTCCTTTTTAGAAATTTGTCTCTATCCATGTCTTTCTTGATATGTTAGCATTGTTTAGCAACTGAAAACTGTGAATAGTACAGTTGTTAATCTTTCTCTCTCTTCTCTCTGTCTGAACAGGCATGTTTCCTCAAGCTGTAGATCTGTCTCAGCTGCAGGGTTTGCCCCCAGCCCTTTTGGGGCAACCTCTGTATCCCCTTGGTCATCCAGGGCATCCGCTTATGGCCCCCAGAGCTGCTGGACAACATGTACAGTTAGCAGTCATGCAGCAACAGATGCAGCAACAGATGCAACAACAGCATAGACCCAGTAAGTACAGCTGAGGGGACGTTGTCCCAAATGGGTTTTTGAATAGATTTGAATGGTTCTGTCTAGAGAACTGGGTGGGCAGTGGGTAATCGTGATGTAGTTAATATAAAATGTAACAACTGCAAGGGAAGGGTATACATTTTGTTGACCAGCCAAACTGGTATGACTATTATTTAGGTCAAAATGACAAATATTGTTTGTCATTTCAGTGCTAGATTTAAGCATGAGTCATTACTTTGTTGTTTTTCAGTTAAGTACAGGTAATAAAAAGTTGTTGACTTTCTCCACAGATCTGCATGCGAGTCCATCAGGAGGCCTCCAGTCACAGAGCCACGGTCCCCATCGGACGAACCATGCCCAGCGGAGAGGGGGCAGCCCTACTCTGGGCCTGGCCAAGTGGTTTGGCTCTGATATGTTGCAACAGCCCCTCCCTTCCATGCCTTCAGCTAAAGTAATCAGTGTCGACGAACTTGAGTTTCGCCAGTGATGACATCCTGTAACCAGTCTGTGGGAGTCAAGACACCCCTTCCCTTCCCCACTTCCCTCTAGTTGGAGATGTGAACTTTGATTTCTACCATTATGTACAGATGGCTGAGCCCCGTCTATTTTTCTGTGCTGTCTTGCAGGTGAAGTTTATTTTTTCCTTTTTTGAAGGCCTAAAAGTTAAAATGACAAAGGGAAAAAGACGAGTTCCGGACCTTATTTTTTTCCTGCCGCTATTGTCAAGTAATGTAGTTACTCCTTGGTTTTTCTTTGTATTTTTGTCTTCGGTTCTTGCAGTTAAGAGAGTAAATAATGTATAGGCCTGAATTGTACAGACTACGGGAATGGATGGCTTTTCCACGTTGTACATAGAATTTTTTTTGTTTCTTTTCTGTCTGTATGTGGGGAAGGTTTATCCTGCTTTGGAGGCAATGAAAAGTTGCTCTTTCTTTGTCGAGTCACAAACAATGTTCCACAATTCCCATTGGAGGCTGATCCTGGGTAAGGAATGGGTGGCACTGCTGTTTTGATGGAATGGAGATGTTCGCATGTGTAGCGATGTAATGCATCCTCGATCCAGATTTACGTGCCCTTGAAACTTTTGCTGGAATATTGAAGCCAAAATGTTCTAAGAACTGGGCCCGGGGACACTCTTCCACCCCAAGAAGCGAATGCTTGTTGTGCCTTTTCTTTCTTTTTTCTTTTTTTTTTTTAAAGAAACCCCTACCCCATCCTCCCTCTAGCCTGTCTTCTCTGTCACCTATGAGAAGTAATGCTCAGAATCACATTTGTTTTAGGGTGGCAGGGGTTGGAAATTAAGTGTGCTATTAATTTAAGAAGCACAAATAGATAAATATTGAGAAAATTTCAATAAAAAAAATCATTCACATAAAATAAACTTTGACTCATTAATTGGGATTTTTAAATTAGCTTCTAGGGAAAAGCATGGGTTTCAAATAGTTGGGTGGCATACTATATGGTAAAAATGTAACCGGTCACATCTTTGTACTTGCATACCCCAGTTTTATATCGCCATACTGTGTATGGGCATCTCAAAATGTTTTCTCTAAGGTTCTAAGAAGTTCATTTTAAATATAGATTGACTCTCAAGTATACTACCGCTAGATTAACATTGATTCTTTTAAAAGTTAATCAGGACTAAATGTGCTATCCTGAACCCTAAAGCTTCTTAATGTCTTAAAGGGACAGTTCACCCAATAAAGAAATTGTCATTTTCTCATCCGGCGCATTCTAAACCTGTATTAATTTTTTTCTGATAAACATAAAAGACCATAATTTATCAAAATATCTTAAGCACAGTTGACCGTACCCATTGAATTCCATTGTATTTGTTTTTGCTACTAAAGTCAATGGTTCCAATTAGATGTGTTTACCATCGTTTATCTTTTGTGTTCATCAGACAAAAATTAATTCATACAGGTTTACAACAACATGACAAAATGAGAATTTTCATTTATGGGTGAACTATCCATTTAATGTATATCCCATTTGAACCATTAATGGAGGCTTTCAATTTTGTACATATTTTAAGATCCCCTGAAGTCCCTGAAATGTGCAGTTTTGTTTGATGCATTAAAACAGGAAGTTGGGGCAAGGAATCGGATATGCAAACGTGCAGAATGATGTCATAAAATTGTTGTTCAAATTGACAGAAGTTTTGAATGCTCTCATATTTTATAAATGCTAATTTTGTAAATGTTTCGAAGCATCTTAGTTTATATACAACCTCATGTCTAGCATATTTTGACACAAGTGAGTGAATATTAAGCATCGAAGGATCTTTGCTCAAACCATGTAAAGTTTAAACAAATTAAGTTCCTCATGAAATTAAAATTTAAACGCACTATGGGGTGATTTCCTGGACCGGGATTATCTTAAACCAGGACTAGACGTTAGTTTAATTGGGAAATAAGTTTGAACAAACATGCCTTACTGAAAACATTACTTGTGTGTGTTTTGAGGCAAAACAAAGAGCACTGATGTATTTTAAGATCTATCAGTGCAAGTTGTTTTTAGTTTGGACAGCTCTTACATTTATTTTAGTCTAGGATTAGTCCAATCCCTGTCTGGGAAACCTCCCCAATATGTTTTAAGTCCTAAATATTAGGAGTCCAATTACTACTATTACTGATTTTATTACGTTTATTATACAAAATTTTTAAAATGCATGGCACACTGAAACCAAAGTTTCCCTCTTGTACAGTGGTTCTCAAACTTTTTCGGCGTGCGACCCCCTTGTGTATGGTGCATTGTGCAGCCCCCCAAAAATTATAAAAAATGTCAAGTCTTAAAATTGTAATTAAACAAAACCTATTAAATGATACACTTTAGTCATGTTGGTTAGCCTTATTTTTCTGAGGTTTAAATACACAGAATTTATGATAAATTAATGTATTTTATAAAATGTCATTAAACTGGGGCCCCCAGTTTGAGAACCACTGGTCTAGTAGTAGTCTATTGTCTCTTTATGTCTACCTTTACAGTTCATACCAGTGTCCACCTGTCTAATGTACGCGAGACCGACAGAACGTGCTGATGTCTGTACAAAAGCACAAGTTTAGATCGATATCAAAGATATTTTCCCGTATGACTGAATTGTTCTTACATAAATTATATTTTAAAGTGGTTACAGTGTGTCAAAAAAGGGAGTCTGCTGTCATGTCGTACATTTGGGGGAGGGGGCTCCGTGGAAAACAAGGATGTGAAATGTATCACGCGCTGGAGGGGGGTCGACTCGACAACCAGGAAGACGAACGCTAATCGTTAACATAACGCAAATAATAATATTATTTAATCTTCTTGAATCAATTATATCGAGCGACTTGAATGACTTTTTTACACTGTAATAAAACGGAAAATAAAAAATACATACAACACCCCCCTCCCACCAACCAAAGGTCAAAGTTCACAGGAAGCTGGGGGGCTGCCATTTTTCCCCTGCTAACATGTTCGATGCTAAAAAGGCGAGGAACGGTGGTCGTCGCTGAGCGCTTGTGTTTATTGTCTCCCGTTCGCTGTACGTTTGCCCTCGTCCGCCTTTTCCGTCGCATGCATTAGGCTCGGTTGTTGAATGAAGACGGCATGGAGAGGATCGATCAGCCGTGGAGTTCCTCCTACACGTACCAGGTGAGCAAACACAGCGCTGAGATGCTACACAACCTCAACGCGCAGAGAAAAGATGGTGGCAGGTTCTGCGATGTTATCTTGCGCGTCGGAGAGGACAGCTTCCCGGCCCACAAGGCGGTGTTGGCGGCGTGCAGCGAATATTTCGAGTCGGTGTTTAGTTGTCGGGCGGGGGACGAAGGAGAAGGCAAGGAGCTGGAGATGCACACGATTAGCCCTAAAGTTTTCCGAGACATCTTGGACTTCGCGTACACATCCAAGATCGTGGTGCGTCTGGAGTGCTTCCCGGAGCTCATGACGGCGGCGAAGTTTCTGCTCATGCGATCCGTCATCGAGATCTGTCAGGAGGTCATCAAACAGTCCAACGTGCAGATCCTCGTGCCGCCTCCTCGCGGAGGCGAGCATAGCCTGTTCAGGAGCGCCGGGGCCGCGGAGCAGCTGTCATACCCCGTGGACGGGAGCGTGTCCAACGGCGCCGTGTTTACCAACAATAATGACAGCGACGGTGCCGATCCGACCCAGTCTAGTAACGGCGCGCAGACAGTTGATCGCTTACCCGTTTCCCCGTTGGAGTTTCCCGGAAACCACCTGAACACCGAGGTATCCCCGGGATCAAAACGAGGCAGAGGGAGACCCAAAAAAGAGCCCGCGTCGGAGCCCATTACGTACAATAGCACAGCTCATAATAATGATGGTGGGGTTTGTGGCAAGATCTTTTCCGATGACGTCCAGTTACGAAGCCACGAAACCCAACATGGGGCGTTTTCCGGTGGCGTGAATCTCGTCGCAGTGGACGGTCCAACGATGATTCCGCACTCCCAGGCTCGGTGTCAGGAGAATGGACTGCCAACGGATAACCGCAAGCGCGAGAGGACGAGACGACACGTTGCGTGCGACCTATGCGGAAAGGTTTTCCGGGACGTGTACCACCTGAACCGACACAAGCTGTCACATTCGGGCGAGAAACCCTACGCTTGTCCAGTGTGCGGGCTGCGGTTCAAACGGAAGGACAGGATGTCGTACCATGTACGATCCCACGACGGGTCTGTGGGTAAACCGTATGTCTGTCAAAGCTGCGGTAAAGGTTTCTCAAGGTGTGTGCGACTGATTTATTTACTGATATACAAAGTTTATGTATGTGTGTTCTCATTCTTAATAAATGGCTTTGCCTTTTTTAGGCCAGATCATCTGAATGGACATATTAAACAGGTGCATACCACAGAGAGACCACATAAGTGTCAGGTGAGAAATATTGAACTTCACATCTTGTCACACAAAAACTTTATTAACTTGTAACATTATTCATGAAGTATTTTATAAAAAGCAATTTTTATCATCTCATTTCTTTCAAAAACATCTCAATGAACCAAATGAAGGGTCTTTATGCAAGTCTTCCTTTATGAAAATTAACAATGGTTTTACTACAGTTAAAAACAAAAAAACATGGTTACTGAGGTAAAACCATGGTAACCACAAAATAACCATGGTTTTGACAACCATGGTTTTCAAAAACCATAGATAAACCATGTTTAGTGTAGTAAAACCATAGTTTTGCTGATAGTAATCAATACACCAAAAAAAAACATGGTTTCTACACTTCTACCACAATAAACCCATAGTTAATTTTTGTAAGGGTTAACCATACAACAACAGTACATGGCTTTAGAAGCAACAAAAATAGCACTATATGTCCGCTTATAGTCTTTATTTGTAATGTCTTGACTATTCTCAGATTTGCAATGCATCCTTTGCGACGCGAGATCGACTGAGATCACATCTGGCATGTCACGAAGATAAGATACCATGTCAAGTGTGTGGGAAATTTCTCCGGGCTGCCTACATGACTGACCACTTGAAAAAACACAGTGAAGGACCTCATAACTACTGTGGAATATGCAACAAAGGTACTGGTCAAATATATGTAAAAAAGCAGTAATATCAAAATGTCACTTAGATGAACTTTCATGCAGAACCTACCACAACATCAGTATTATGTGTATGGGCTAAGCAATTGTCAGCTAATGAATCATGTCATTATTAGCACTGACATTGGTGTAAGTTAAACCCTTTTCACACAGAGATTATGGAAAATGCGTCTGGGATCATTTGATTTTGATTCATTCACACTGCCATTGATTTTCCGGAATCTGCGTGCATTTACCCATATGCTGTAAAGATCACGTAAAAACCTGTGACATATAAAGGTTTTTCCTGCAGTTTCTGAAGTTTGCTTATTATCTGTGATTTTGCGATTTTTTTGAGAAACCATTCAAGTGCATATTTGTTTATGATAAGATTATAAAGAAGCGTGTGTCGGCTGTTCTGTTATGCTGGTGAATGATCTCCGCTTTAATAAGGATAGTGACCAGCTTTGATCTCTGCTTCCGTCCAGTTTTCAGATATTTTTCGTCATGAATGTTAATCTGCACTCTTGTCAAATATCTGAATTGACAATAAGTTCTTGTTGTCAAGCTACGGGACGCCCATTACGGCATTGTTTCCGTCTTTTGTTCACACACAAAGCTTTCCATTAATATTTCGGCTATGTACATCCACTTTATGGGAGCGATCCCAGAACACTTACGGGACGTGTTTGTGTTCACCCAAAATGCTTTCTGCCAATTTTACAAAAATTTTCTGGAATCAAATTGCTGTGTGAATGGGGTTTTAGTTTAAAGAGCCCATCTTGATGAAAATTGGATTTTTGAGGCTTGTAGTTGTCAGTTAGTTTTAAGGCTGCTTTTAATTTTTACTATATTAAAATTTTACTATATTCGAATAAATTATGAGCAGTTTCAATTTGGTTGACCAAAGTGGGGGGAAGGTTTGATTTTCACTTTTATTTTAATAATAGGGCTTTGGGCATAAGACCAAAGTATACTTCATTTTTACGCATACACAAGCATTCCCGCACCTTCGAATGCACAGCCTTGCAAAGTATACTTCAGTTGACTCGTACATGTACACAGGTATTCGATGCATGGGCATTGCAACAAATTGCAATACCTTTTCTGTCCTATATGCTACATACTCCTGTACGCACATGCGCTACCAGTGCGTACAAAGTATGTAACGGAAATCTTGCGCCGTGCATACATACAGTACACGCATACTATTCTGATAAAGAAGTTTCCGCCACATGCACTATACGACACAGCATGCTTGTGTACGTGCAAAAAGTGAAGTATACCCAGGGTTTTGGGATGCTAATTTAAAGTTAAAACTGTAATGTACTATGGAACAACATATTGTACACTTTCCTTCACTCTTGAACTAAGTAGGAGAATCTTCTGTTTATTACTGTATGTTTTTCGTTTTTTATTTGTTTTCCCTACTTGTTCTTTCGATGGTCTCAGGTTTTTCAACCGCATCCTACTTAAAGGTGCACGTAAAAACGCACCACAGCTCATCTGTGCTCCCTTCGTCTGCACCTCATCAGTTCCCTGAGCCGCGCACCAACAGACCGCAGATGCACAACGGTGCCCCTTACCACTCAGGACGTCCGTGCGCAGTGGAAGGCAAGCAAGCCTCTCCCCGCAGCGTCACCTGTTGCTCACTCAATTGCTGTATTTTTCACTGCTGCTTATCAGATTCTGCACCCGCTTGCATAAATGCTCACCCGCAAACACTGGTTTTAGTGCTGCGCTTGTTTTACTGTAGTCATATTTGCTTTATTGCAACATTATTAGCTTGAAATGAAAATTGGACCCTTTGGCTGTTTATTCCAGGTTTCATGTTATTTAATTCCAGTTTATTTATCTAGTATATGTAGGGTGAATAATATGTATTGCAGGAGTAATGCTAAGTTATGTCAGTTGGAAGGATGGTTTCATAAATGCAGTTTTCTAAGCTCCATTTAGCGATATTTTAGATTTACATTAGTAAATTAAATAAATAGTTGCAGCCCTAATCCATCAGCTTTGTCTGCTATTGAATGCTAGTCACATTGCTGAGCAGTTTAGCATGGCCACATGTCCCATTCTGTTTGTTGCTTACAATCATTTTCATTAAGAGCTGGCTTAACAAGCATTAACTGAACAACTTTCATTCATGCATGTCTGCATATACGTGCACATGTACATGTTGTTCATTTAGTTCTGTGGATTCAGTGGACCTTTTTCAAACAGTTATTGCTGTAAAATCCAGCAGGTTGTTGTTGGTAATATCCTTATTATTGAATTTGATGGAAAATCATGTTAACCATGTTTAAAGTTTCTTTAAAGCTGCAATCCGTAACTTTTGCCTCTCTATCGCCATCTCTGTTTGAAACATTAAATTGCAGTGATAAAGCGATGCGCCTCGCTAATCTGCACGGATGAATCTGATGTACATCCTAAAGTCATATATCTAAAAAACAAGAGTCAAAACTTGTTTTAGCACAAGCTCTGTCGCATTTGGTTTTCAACTGGAGGTTTTCCACAATTTGAACTTTCATTGTTTTAACAACAAATGATTCCCAGATGTCAGGACATAATGAATTGACATGTTTGCAAGATATTCCCTGGAAGATCGTTGCTTAAAACTTTACAGATTAAACTCTGCCATCTAGATGATAGAGAAGTTTATAGTCTCATTATAGTCACAAGTAGGGATGGGGCGATAAATGGCGATTGTACACTAATAATACGGGGCTGATAACGATTCTGAATTGCAAAGCCGGTATTATGCACCGGTATTTCATGTATAAAATCCTTGTTAGTTTGAGTCGTTTATATCATGCATTTGAAAAAGCAACACTCGTCAAACATAATTATTATACATATTTTTTATTATCATGACAATACTGGGAAAAATTGTGAAGAACGGCAATATAAATATAAGCTTAAGCTATATCCTGGAGGATGCGTGTGTGGTGGTTCTTCTGCGGCCTATATTGAGTTTCTGCACGAGATCGCCCCTCTGGCTTTTGGATGTAGCGGCATTTCAACGTAATTCATTGAGAAGCATAGCAAGCATCAACGGGTGATTTATCGGTCCATCCCTGCTATATAGTCACTCACTATAGTTTCAGCAGCAACAACATAAACACACGGCTTTTGTTGACTAAACGCAACTTCCAGTAGACTTCCACATGGCACGGATGGGGCGTTCCGCGCGAATCGAGCCTTGAAGCGGGAAATGCGCGAGTTGAAAAATCTGAATTTTGGCGGATTTCCGGGCAGCAGTAACCAATCATGACCTTGCTGTAGTAGTGGCGTGATTACAGGAAGCGAGCGGAGTGGCGGAGTCTCTGCAGAGTCGAAGAATCCCCTCCCACGACGCGAATTTTCGCGTGAATTTCTCAAATGACTAGAATTTCACGCGCGAATGAAGGGAGTGCACTCAAATGTTCAAGCGTACAACTACGCGTGAATAGCGCGTTTTTGCCACCTCTACCGCGGCTGGTGTAAACGCAACATAATGTAGTTTTCATATTTCAAAACCTTTTAACAGTAATAATAATGGAGTAACTGTAATAATTTATTAATTTGTGACAAGAGTATGCAGCAAACCAACACAAACCTCCGTTTTTTGATAAATGTATGTATTAAAAATAATACTTTATTGCATTTTTGATTTATTACAAATAAATGTAAACTGCTATAAAAAAGCTATATTTTCACCTCCAGACACTTCCGTAAAAAAACGTTAAATTGTCGTCTTTAAAACAAGACCAAAATTAGGTTTCTAGACCAAAAATGCCAGAGTTATATTAATTTGAAGATGTACATTACCTTTTAAACACGCCCTCCCCCACTCAAAAAAGGGCTGTGCTAGTTAAAGGGTTGAAAGTAGATTGTTTGTTATAACAAGGGAAATAGATGACTAATAAATAAATCTTGTTCATATTTCATATCTTGCGTTACTGTGTAAAAGGAATTTATACAATGTTAGCGACAGATTCTTAAATTCTTGCCTGGCTGCCATGCTTGTCATCTCCCCTCGTATTTGGCAAACCAATTTTTTTTATTTTCAACAAGGCATTTGTCTCAGTGATCAGTTAGCTACTAGCCAGACTGATAAATCACATGCGTCCAATGACACGTCTTCAAAGCTGTTAAACAAGCTACAATCGCTCCATCTGGAGCAACACACATGTGATGTAGCCTGGTCCTCTTTTTTTCTGTTTAGGACGTGATGTATTCATGCAAATTGTATTTCCCGCAAAATCTAACGCGCCAAGCAAATTATAAATTGTTGTTACCTTAATGTTGCGAATTATGTAAGATTATGTTTATTTTTAACTTTAAAAGTTAATATTGCAGCTTTAAAAAAGCAAATCCGGCAATTCTAAAATTTCAACATAGGCTACTTTGTTTATCAAATCCATTATCTAATAAGTAAAATATTTTAAAGTCTGTGTAAAGTAATTTCAGAAAATTCTTTCTGAACACATTATAAATGTTAGAAATGTTTTGCTAAAATCCGTTGGAAAGACCGAATTGTGGACCCTGCTGAAAAAACAATAAAACCATTTAAAGAAAATTCTAATGGTTTCCATTAAAATACCAATAGGAACCATTAGCTTTTACCATTAAAACCACTACACTGTAGTGTGTTTTGGGCCATATTCCATTAGAACTAGGGATGCTAAACAATTAATCGTGATATATATATATGAACACATTCATGTATAATTTTAAGAAAAAAATGTATATATTAAGTATTTATATTTATATATAATATAAATTATACATAAATATACAAATGTATATACACATGTAAACATTTCTAAAACGTATACATGCATGTGTGTACATTTATTTATACAAAGTTATTATACACAGTTCACACACATATATGATGTAAACAAAAACTTTTATTCTGCTAACGATTAATCGCGATTAATCGTTAAGCATCCCTAATTAGAACCAATACAATTCCCAATAAAACCATTAGAATTTTCTGTAATGGTTTTATTGTTTTTTTCAGCAGGGGAGTTACACGCTTAAACAGTTTTTCCACATTTCTGTGTTCAGGATTATTTGGGTGGGGCTAAAACGGTGGCTCAATGATGCACTGATGCCACTGAGCATGGCCTCACCAATAACACAATCGTGAGCATTCATTCAGGTTGTAGCGCCATTTGAAAGTTGAGAGATGGCAGCTTTCCCGTGAGTGGGTGTGGTTTCAGCTGACAGCGGACACGCTCCTATATCAGTCAAATTTGGCTGGGTGGTTAATATCACATTTTTATCTCCGTGTCACCAACTGAGAACATTTAATTTAAGACTTTACACAGACTTTAAATGCATTGTGGATACAGGCAAATAGGGTGTAAATGGACAATTTGTTGTAAATAACTCCTGACAGGTTTCCGTTTAATAAATACGGCAAATACATCAGAAAGACATTTTGTTAACTTTACATCAGTACAGAATTATCACTACCTTCAGTATCAGCTGCTGGCTTGGCATGTAATGACAGAAAAAGATTCATAAGTTGAATTTTCATTGTCATTTTGAAAAGTAAATTGATGTTTTTAATGGTGGTTTCTGAACTGATGTGAAGCTGACGGTCATCTGACTGTATTGACTGTGAATTGTCCTCCCTGGCCTCTCTGTCTTCTCTATTCCTCCACCTCTTCGTTTCTGGGGCGGTTACTGGCGGTGTAGACCTTTGCACCAGTCGCCGACTCTTGGTTTCGTTTCCCGAGACAGAGGGGTCTTTTCGGGGGCTATCTGGGCCGGTTCTGCCCCAGCCTGTCCCTCCTGGCCTGAGCCTGCAGCCTGAGCTGCTCCTGGGTAAAACAGGCCCGACTCCCTATTTCTGGGAGTGCCGCTCTTCTGGAGCACCAGGGTTTCCACTCCACGGGCCTCTTACAGGTCAGTACGGGCCGTATGGAGGGTGGGAACGGGGTGAGCCAAAGGATGATGGGTGCAACGTCTGATCGGTTTCATTTCCATTGTATTTGGTGGTTATGAAAGAACTTGAAATTTTTTTGTCTGGTTTCAGTGGTGCTTTGTTTTTGTTTCATTTTTTACTTTTGAAGATTAGGAAGATGAAGTCTTTTTTTCTATCTTTGTTTTTAATGAACAACTTCGTAACCGTTTGCAGTCCTAATGACAACCTTTTTTATAGTTTAATCTGTATTTGGTCAATAAATTGTTCACCAAAATCTCACTTTCCCCCCTAAAATTGTTAAACTTGGGTTCAAAAAGTCATGGGTTCGAACCCAGAAAACACATACTGACAGTCTGCAGAATGTGTAAATGTAAAGATAGCCAATCACAATAAACCTTGGTTTCCATGCCCTGTTATTGATTACTAGGTCAACTAGTTAGTTAGCTTAGAAAATGTTTGTACTGAATGAAAGTATTGAATTTATTGCATTACAAAAGATGGCCAAAAGATCAGGTTTGAATGTTTTTACATATTTCAATTAATTCAAGGTCTCTCTTCCTCTTTCTTTCTCGCCCCTTTTCCTTCTCCCTGATCTCTCCACCCCCTCCCCACTCTGTGTTTATTTCAGACGGGCAGGAGAATTCTGGGAAATGCCCCCACCAGGACTCTGACGGGTCGGACACGGCTTTCGGCGACCTCTCCAACGGAAACGATCTCAAGCCTGAGCAAAAACCCGAGGGAGAAGAACTGGAAGTCACGTCGTTCATCTTTAACGGGCAAATCGACGACACGCCGACCACGGCCGGAGGATCCAAACAAAACGCAGACCCCGAAAAGAAGTTCGCTTGCGCCGACTGTGGACAGACCTTCCGTACGAAGTCTTACCTCAACAAGCACCATCATCGGGTGCACAAGAAACGTGCCGCGGCGGCATCCAGTCTCGGTAACCTCGGCTCACCCTTTTCTCCCCAACAAAACATGTCACTTCTTGAATCGTTCGGCTTTCAGATCGTCCAGTCAGCCTTTGCTTCCTCACTGGTGGACTCGGAGATGGGCGGCAGTGGAATGGGTTTAGAAGATAAATGACTTTCTTAAGATATTTCTTATAACCCTGCTCTTACTGGACAACCAAACATTCGATAACTTCGAGATTAGTCTGTTGTCTTATACTTCTACAACTTTTTTGTTCTTTTTTTAACATGTTAATGTTTTGACCATCATGGATGCTGTTTGCATTCCATGTTGGTATAAAGCAGCTAATCTGCCCCAACACACTTTTGATAAGTCTTTTACACTTGATACCCCAAATACACGGACATTGTGCAAGCTAATTTTGAATTGCCGCAATCCCACCTAAATTTTCGGAGACAACTATGAGTAATCTATCAAAATATTGCTCTGTTTATTTGTGCATTCGACCATCCAAAGCAAGACTGTCTCAACCAATGGGGAGGAGAGTTTAGGGTGGGACTTTCTGTTTATCCAGACAATGGAAGACAAAGTGGAGCAATTAGGAAAACGCCATTTACGTCATTATTTCTTTTGGTGGGGCAAAATTATTAACTTATCCTGTCTGAATTTGACAAGTATTAAATGATTATAATCCTTTTCATAACTTCAGTCCAAATAATGGCTGTTAGATCACTTATTTTTGTGTTTTTTGATGTTTTGGTTGACAAAAGTGTGTCGTTTTATTAATGTCCAACAGGGACCAATTTCAGGTTTCACTGTAAGATATAGCAAGAAGCAAAGAATATATTTTATTAACTTATTGATACTGGTGTCCAAGTTTCCTTTACAAAAAGGTATATATTGAGTTTTGTTTAAATATGCGACGTGCTATTTTCTTCTTGAATCATGCACCTGATTTGAGGGTAGTGTGAGCGATTTAATGTGTACATGAGAGCAATGACGTGTGTGTGTGTGTGTTTACGGTCTCTCCGATGTCTTTATCTCCAGAATGTAATATAAACAGAGGGCTTTGTAGTCTTTTTTAATATATCAGAGTTTTTCTAAGAGGTTCAATACATTCCTGCTTAAGTCTTGTCATTCATATATACATTCATATAAATATATATATATAACAAATTTGTATATGTATGGCCAATTATGTTTGTTTATGTCAATGGGATCCTTGTGTATATATTTTTTTCTTTGGCCTTGGTGAATGAATACTTTTTTTATGGTGGAATATAATTTAGTTTTAAGAGGGTTGATGTTTATACTGATAAATCAATTTTTTGTTGTTTCTTTAATATTATGCAAGTGTGTTTTGTGTAAGCCTGTTTCCCATTAATCTAAATTCAGTGTAAGTGTTGGTTACCTTTTTATTTTACCTATTTAAGTTAATAGTTTAGTGTACCGTAAATGTATTTGGTATGGCAGTTTGTACAATGCTTCAAGCGGTCACTCATGATGATGGAAGCTATCAAGTACATAATGCATACAAAACATGTTGTATGTCAATATATGTACTTGTATATGTTATAGGCGTACTGTTGTTATGTGCAACAGTAATGTGGAAAGCAGATTCACTGTAAAAAAAATTTAGGTTTAACTAATGTTACCTGTTTGGCTTAATATTTTAACTTCATTCAACTTAAAAATATTAGTTGACAACCAATGTTACACAACTTTTGAGTAAAGTTATAATTCAGTTAAAATTTTAAGTTTAAAATAAAGGCAACCAGGTAACTAAGTTGAATCAACTTTTTTTATGGTGTTGGTTTGAGCACCACATGCAAAAGTGTCTTCTAGAAAACTCCACGGCACAATATTGCTTCAATCTAACTGTATAATTAATCATTGCTTATTTCAAATCCTGTGAATATATATTAACAATCATCATTTGCCCCTAATGGTAACCTGATCTGAATAGTCACACCCTTATTTATAACCAATTTATTTTGTGCCCAATGGTATTTTTTGTCAGGTTGGTTATGGTTTTACATCACTGGAAACAATTTTTTAAAGTATGTGTGTATCTGTATGTTGCAAAGTGCCTTCCCAGTACTGGTGGTTGAACAGCTATGGGTTGGAAATTCAGTCATTAAAAGGACCTACCTTAAAATTACCATATACAAACCCAGTTGCATTGACACTTTTGTATAAAGACATGCACATAGAAAAGTGTACATTTGTTTGGTATATCTTTTATGTTTTTAGACAAAAATGCTGTTTCTCTGCAATTTGTGTCACGACGTTCATCAATTTTTGGACATTTGGATATTAGCATACTTTTCTATTGATGTTTGTTTTTGTACACTGTTTTTGTGTCTCTGTCTATTTGGTACAGAGATGGGTATACAATAAAATTGTATTTGAGAGTTTTCTTTTATTTGTGTGTGCGTGTATGTGTGTGATGAGGCAGTTTATTACATTTACTGGGAGTTCCCATCGATTAATGACTGTAGTTTCTGCTGTCTCGTCCTCAATGGTAATATTTGTTGCATTTGTTTTGTGAAAGTCCTAAAATACGATAATATGCTGCTTGGAATCGTTTTCATTTATTATTTAGCTGTTTTCACACTAAAATAGCCTAGAGGTGCATGGCGGCGTTTGGAAAATCTGGGCAATGTGGATGAAAAAAGGATAATGCACTGTCACCTATTGTAACAGGAGCGGAAGCACTGACAGTATACTCCATTCCTGATTAACTGTTGTTTGCAGTACATGGCAACATTAAATTATCTTTATATTAGGACATTTATATGGCTGTTTGATGACCAATTATCATCGGGGGAATAAATTTTGTCCCCACCAGGCATAAAATAATTAATCAGATACGGGGATATAAAGACCAGGGTGATGGATAATCCCCCCATCTCCCAGCAAATCGCACCTTGCCTGAATATGTAATTCAGTATGATATCATAAGGTCAAAAAAGATGGGGACACAGGGTTGTGATGCACCACATTTTTTTAAGGAGGCACAGTGTGTACACTTCATACTGTAATTATAATAATTAATGTCAATTAAAGGTGCAGTGTGTAATTTTTAGAAGGATCTCTTGACAGAAATGTAAAATAATATACAAAACTATATAATCAGGGGTGTATAAAGACCTTTCATAATGAACCCTTATGTTTTTACTACCTTAGATAGATTGAGACGTTTTTATCTACATACCGAGGGTCACCTTACATGGAAGTCGCCATTTTGTGCCACCATGTTTCTACAGAAGCCCTTAACAGACAAATCTTTTTTTTTACGAAGCTGTCTCAGAAGATGACATGTTTGTCTCGTGGCGGCTACCGTAGCTTCTCTATGCTTTTTAAAAGCGATGGGTGAGCGGTTAACTGAGCCATTGGTTGCAATTCACAACCTCACCACTAGATGCCACTAAAATTTACACACTGCACCTTTTAAAAAATACATTAAACCTTTTTATATGCCATATTTTCATGGACTACACAGACTTTAATTTGATCAGATAACACAATGATGCCTGTTCTTCTTTTGCGTCTGGATTTGTAGAATTCATTAAATTCATTCCGTCCATAATGAAACGTGATTAAAACAGCGAAAATCTCAGCGTGAAGTGCAGAACTGGTCATATTTTGTCTATTAAACAAAGTAACAGATGAAAAGATACTTTATTGATTTTGAGGTTGCATGCAAAATCCACTTGGCTCAAAAATTTGAGGGGGCACATGCCCGCTCAGTTTGAATGGGCATGATTCCTCTGATGGGAAAGGATCAAAGCAGAACACAAGCTATTATTGAAAAAAGGCAGCTTACTTTCAAAGCAAGCATGAATAATAAAACAGACAATAGTGGACTACTGCTATCATGAGGTTCCCACAGCCAATCTGATTAAACCTTTATACAGTCCATACCATTTCAAAGTAAAGACCCAGCTTCAATGGCATCAGACACAAACAACATAAATTTCTCTAAATGTTACAAAAATTTGGACTAAAACAGTATTTTTACATATACAGTATATATTTAAATGTGTTAAATAATATATATTTACTCTGAGAAATGTGAGCATGCCTACTACAGTAACCAATTAAGTTTAAGGTAGACCCCCTTGTATTTACCATTATGTGATTTGTTATATTTGCATTGTTCAGATTTGTAGCAATTTATCAAGCAAAGCTACAGATGTAAAACAAGCAAACTGCAGAAGGGCACCCTGATGCAAAGGGTCACAGTAAGCTTTAGAATGGTGTAAAACAGGTTTAAGTCATATGAAAATTTTATTTTGAAACATTTTTTACAGAAATGTGTGTAAACTTGCTGTAAATCATTAAAATATCTAAAACATAAAAAATT
The DNA here is from genome assembly GCF_030506205.2 of Paramisgurnus dabryanus. Classification (NCBI taxonomy): domain Eukaryota; kingdom Metazoa; phylum Chordata; class Actinopteri; order Cypriniformes; family Cobitidae; genus Paramisgurnus; species Paramisgurnus dabryanus. The sequence goes on along the minus strand of NC_133343.1, from coordinate 27,188,145 downwards.
GACAACCTCTCTTTCCCCTTAACACCATGGTCCGAAGTCTAAGCAACTTTTTATAACCATAGGATTGAGGTAATTATTACCAATGAGAATCTAGAGCTTACTGTATATAATCATAATAATGACTTACTAGTTTTTACCCCAAGAAATGCAAAAAGTAACCAATGCAAAAGTACCTGGTTGTCGTCAGCACTTTAGAATACTGTTCAATATATATTGTAGGTTTATATTGCTTTTCTAGGGATTTCACAACTACTGTGTACTGACTTTGCATTACATTTATTTTTAATGAGCAGTTAAAACAGTTCAACATGTTTAATTTACAATTATTAAGACTTGAAATTCTAAGTATGTTTATCCAGTTGTACAGACTTAAGAAATAAGCAACACTAAATTTAGCAGTAGGGTGCTTGCTTTGTACTAGAGTCTTGATCTGTTAGAAAGCAGCCTGTATTATGTGCTTTCAGAGCTAATACTGTTGGTTGCCATAGAAAAGCTACAGGGGTAAACCAGAAGAGTTGCTGAGTCACATTGACCTACAGGAGAAACATGCTGAAGGATCTTATAACTGTACAACCTCAAGGATCGTGCCAAAATCAGCTAAGCCAATATCTGAGCGGATCTCCTGTATCAAAGCTTCGGATGAAACAACACAATGGCTTTGTTTTTAACTTTGCATTTTAAGCTTTCTTTAAATAATGGAAAGTTTTGTATAAACAATGCCAAACAATAAACATTTTAGTTTTTTGGCTGTTTGGTCTCATAGAGAGTATTTCACAAAATGTTTTTTTTTTTGTAGTGGGAAAATGTTCAGACAGTATAAAAAGGAAAAAAGATATAAATGGGGAACCAAAAGGGGTGATACAACAATGCATGGTTAAAGAATGGATTTCTGAAACAAACTAGAAAGAACAGGAGGGTCTTAGTGATAAATAAAACATTTAGTTTTTTAGCATATACACTCACCTAAAGGATTATTAGGAACACCTGTTCAATTTCTCATTAATGCAATTATCTAATCAACCAATCACACGGGGGTTGCTTCAATGCATTTAGGGGTACGGTCCTCCTGGTCAAGAAAATCACACAATCTGCTCAGTTACTGGGATTTTTACGCACAACCATTTCTAGGGTTTACAAAGAATGGTGTGAAAAGGGAAAAACTTCCAGTATGTGGCAGTTCTGTGTGCGAAAATTCCTTGTTGATGCTAGAGGTCAGAGGAGAATGGGCCGACTGATTTAAGCTGATAGAAGAGCAACTTTGACTGAAATAACCACTCGTTACAACCGAGGTATGCAGCAAGGCATTTGTGAAGCCATAACACGCACAACCTTGAGGCGGATGGGATACAACAGCAGAAGACCCCACCGTGTACCACTCAACTCCACTACGAATAGGAAAAAGATTCTACAATTTGCACGAGCTCACCAGAACTGGACAGTTAAAGACAGAAAAATTTTGCCTGGTCTAATGAGTCTCGATTTCTGTTGAGAGATTCAGATGGTAGAGTCAGAATTTGGTGTAAACATAATGATAACCTGGATCCATCATGCCTTGTTACCACTGTGCAGGCTGCTGGTGGTTGTGTAATGGTGTGGGGGATGTTTTCTTGGCACACTAGGCCCCTTAGTGCCAATTGGGCATCATTTAAATGCCACAGCCTACCTGAGCATTGTTTCTGACCACGTCGATCCCTTTATGACCACCATGTACCCATCCTCTGATTTTCTCTATCTTTGCATTAAGTGGCAGTGCCGTGGTTGGATAGTGCAGATTAAGGGGCTGTAATATTATAATACAATCCCCTTTTGACATCACAAGGAGAGCCAAATTTCATTTACCTATTTTTTCACATGCTTGCAGAGAATGGTTTACCAAAACTAATTAATTTATTGGGTAATTCTTTTTCACATTTTTTATTTTTATAGAAGCACTGGTGACCAATTTTAGCACTAAAACATGGAAAAGTCAGATTTTCATGATATGTACGCTTTAAAAGATTCATTTTCTAATAAAAGAAAATGTTTTAATGGGAATATTTAACAAACTAGAAAGCATGCTTTATAAAGCAGTTGAATGATAGATTTTCCCTGGTTGATAATGGGCTTGTTTTCTCCCTGGATCCATCTTATCCTCTCCACGGTAGTTAAGATGGTAAAACTCTCTAGTGATCATTGGTAGGGTCTTTCCTTTGGTTTCTGGTAGAACCATCAGAACATATACAGCAGACAGAATGCATACGGCTCCAAAAGGCACAAAGCAATACTGGCCCAAACCATTCTGTAACAACAAAGGGATATTTTCAGACTTTCATTCTAAAATGAATACATCACAGCATATGGAGCTCTGATGCAAAACCCTCTAATTGCATCTGACATGTTTACTTGTATGAGCATTATTTACAGACAGTTAATGGATTTTGCCAACACACCAGTTTTTCTGAATGGCCTGAGGCGGGTATTAAGCAAAATAAAAAAATGAAAGTGTTTAATGAACATATAGTGAAGAGAGCATTCAGTTAATATCATAATATCATTGTTGGCGGAGGTGACGTTTAGAGCCTTTTTAATCTGGGCTCCTCATATGTTTTACAAGGCTTTGAACAGAATAGTGTATTATAAAATAAGGTTTTAAGGGACAATGCCTGAGAGAAAATGTACAAAAATGTCCTTCAGACATTTAAGGGCGATTTCCCGGACAGGGCTTATCCTAGTGCAAGACTAAAATGCATTGTTTGAGCTGCTTTAATTTAAAAACACCTTGAAAAGAACATATATCAGTCCCATTGTTTTGTCTGACAATGAAGTATTGGTATTTATAATGTTTGTTTACTTAAATGTCCTAATATAACTTAGGCCTAGTCCTGCATTAATCTAATCCCTGACCAAAAAACCGCCTCTCAGAAATACAGCGGGGTAAAATAAGTATTTGACAGCATTTCAAAAAAGCAAAAAATCTGCTGCCATCTACCAGAAAGCTGAAAATGAAAAGAGGGTGGATATTTCAGCAAGACAATGATCCTAAACACAAGGCCAAGGAAACAATAAAGTGGTCAGTCAATCACCTAACCTAAATCCATAAAAAGTCTGAATATCAAAGTTCATAAAAGAGGTCCAAGGAACCTTCAAGATTTAAAGACCATTTGTGTGGAAGAATGGGCCAGAATCACTCCTGAGCAATGCAGACGACTGGTCTCTAAATACAAGAGGCGTCTAAAAGCTGTAATCACCAACAAAGGCTTTTCTACAAAGTATTAAATAAAGTGTGTTCAATACTTTTTCCTTGTGTTATTTCACTTAATTTATTATGACTCAACTTGTATACTTAAATGTTCTGATTTCTTTGTATGAATTCAATATTTGGCTTGATGGCTACATCTGGTTGAAATTTTGTGTCAATAGCCCACTTAGAAATTCCCTTGCTGATGTGTCAAATACTTATTTTCCCCGCTGTATACTGCATGGCATGTTTGTGTTGTTTGCATATTGTTTGTGTTTTGTTTTTTGTTAATTTCTCTTGTCCCCTGTATAGCTCGGTAGTAGAACATAGCAGCTCAAAAAGTTGTGGGTTTGAAACCAGGCATCCCTAAGGGTTCATAAACATATTCTTTCAATGTATGTTTCACACCATTACAGTATTTATGTATGTTATACCCTCACCACAAGAAAAGGAAAGACCATCCCAACAACAAAGAGGTTCAGCCACAATAAAGACCCAAAGATCATGTAAGCAGCAGGACGTGCTGTCTGGTTAAACAATTCCGTTGGGAGGATTACAGTCACGCCAGCTACCAAAAAAAGTCAAACATATATTTATAACTTGTATATAAAGCAGAAGAAAAAGAAATGATATGATGATAATGTCAAAATAATTCACCTGGTCCCATCCCAAAGCTGAGAATATAAGTGAAGACACAAGCCATGCTTAGGAAAGACATCCAGTCATACATATGCTTTTGGAAGAGAGATGAAACACAACACTTACTGAATTGTTTTGGAAACCTAATATTTTACTAAGGACTTTTACTGTTATAGTATAGTTATAGTATAGCCAATGTCTTGATGACGTAAAATCATTTGAACACTAGGTAACTGTACTTTATATAGTTAGAAATTGTTGATTCCACTTTGAGGTTACACATTACACTTATTTTAAACATTTCCCTTTGTTTAAACATTAGCTTACGTGTAAATGTGTGTGCTAGGACAGGAAAAATAAATACATACTGTACCTCCAGCGAAAGAGCCACAGTGAAGACTATAGCACAGCCTGTCATGAGAACATAGCCGCCCATCAACATCATCTTTCTACCCAGCCTTTCTATTAACAAGTTCTGAACACACATAAAATTTCATGATGATAATTTTGTATTTGTGACCCTGGACCAGTCATGAGTAGCACCAACTATACACTGTATGGGTAAAAATTAACAATTTTTATGGATTTTAAGTAAAGATCGTGTTCCTTGAAGATAATTTGTAAATTTCCTACCATAAATATATAAAAAAATGTATTTAAAATTTGTAATATGTGTTGCTAAGGATTTTATTGGGACAACTTTAAAGGCGATTTTTGTTAATATTTAGATTTTCAGATTCCAGATATTCAAATATCTCAGCCAAATATTGCCCTATCCTTACAAACCATACATCAATGGAAAGCTCATTTATTCACCAGATGGTGTATTAAGGCTCAATTTTAAAAAAATGATCCTTTTGACTGGTTTTGGTTTTGTGATCTAGGGTCACATTTAAAAATAAAAACACAATCAGTCATATTAATAAAAGTAGCAATGTAGGTCCTTCAAAAAAAGTTATCCTTTGTTAACCAGCCTTACATTTTTTATGAATAAATTTACTCGTGTTGTATCATATGTTGGTTGTCTAGAATTATGGGATAACATTATTCGAACACTCACACACAAAATACAAGCGCTGAATTCGCACATCCCTGTGCCGATTGTCACATATTGGATAAGACCTGGAGATATACCTGCTTCTTGAAACACATATGATGCATAGAAGTAAATCTGAGCAATGAGAAAAAAGAAATGCTGTTAATCTTCAGAATTTCTCAACAAGTCTAAAAAGCACACAGATGAAATCCTTCTGAGCCAATATGGGTTATGTAAGAAGTGTTGGGTACAGGCGAGATTATCCCAAAGCTGTATGCAGGGTTATCCTAACATGTAACAATTAACCCCGCATTTCTCAGAAAACTGATGGGTCTGCTTTAGTCCCTCATTAAAAGTAAAAAAAGAATTTAACCTTGGAGAACCCAAGAACCCTTCTCACCGAATCAGTGCCATTTCTGTCTCCAGGACATTATATGTATAAAAAAAGAAAACAGAGTAACGCACTTCTTGCCAAAATAAACTTGAATTTGGTTATACATTGTTGAAATAACTTGTGAGATGTCTTTTAAATATTACCATCTGCACCATAATCACTCATTTTGCAAACCTGCTGTGTGGAGCAACACACTGGAGATCCAGTTTCAAAATTCTTGTCTTTTTTGCCAGCAAATTATTCGATGATCTATATCATTCAAATAAGTGACTTTAGGGATAATCTCATGTTTCTATCCCTTAACCCCCAGTGGGAACATTTACATATTCAATCCAATTTAAAGGCAATGGACTGGTCTCACCGAATCATTCCCGCACAGCTGCATGGCACTGCTAATGACCGCTACAGAGATGAGCTGCCAGCGAATGCTGCGGTCACTGAAGAGCTCCCATGGCCGTTTGGCTCTCTCTCCTTTGGTTTCATTCTGTTCCTCCAGAATTTCATCCAGCTCTGCTTTATTCACATCACAGCCTCGAAGACTGCGTAGTGCTACGGGACAGATTTTGAATGGTTAAAATGATGCAGCTTTCAAAAAGCAGTGATAAGTCTCATTCTTGTCTCTATGGCATGATGTATAGAAAGTAACCCAAACTCTCATACCCTGTAAGCAGGCCTCTTTGTCCCCACGGTCAATGAGGAGGTAGCGAGGACTCTCTGGAAACCAGGGCAAGGTGAGAAGTTGAAGGATGCCTGGGATAGCATTACTGGCCAGTAAGTAGTGCCAACATGGCTCACTACCTAACAACTCACTAATCAGAGACATCTGGATCAATACAATTGATTTTCCACAAAATTTTTGGTTCATGTTCCAAAACCCCCATGATTTTGTTAGAGAAAAGCAGGACCTTTACTTTTGAGAGTGTATTCGGCATACCTCAGACCTACGACCTGTCCCAACACCACACCAAATGAAGTAAATACAGCTGAGGACAGAGACACAGCGCCTCTTAAATGCTTCGGTGCACTTTCACCAAAATACATGGGTTGCACATTCATACTGATACCTGCGTATAAATATATAGAAAATGATTTCAATTCAATTAGATGGTGAACTATTTGAATAAGCATCTATACTACTTCCCTGATAGTATATACTGTATGTACCTGCGTTTATGCCAACCAAAATTCTGGAGATAATAATCATCTCAAAAGACTTTGCTGTTCGGCTCAACAATGCTAGAAGTGAGCTTGACAATAAGAAGATGTTATTCAGCAACAAAGTCTTCTTCCTTGACAACAAGAGAGGAGTCGGTTAAAACACAAAGAAGTACTATTTGTCCAAATCATACAGTTTAAAACATGGTTTAATCTAAACCTAATTTACATTTAATGCATTGGTAGACACTTGTATCCAAAGTGACAATAAAAGTTAAACAATAATTATCAGTAAGTGTTTCATGGATTCAAACCCATGACTTTTTGTGCTGCTTATGCAACGCTCTACCAATCAAGCTACAGGGGCACTAAACTTTGAATGTATAATTTAACCCTTATGTGTTGTTGGGGATGTTTTTTGTCTTAATTTGGACACAACTTTCTCTTTTTGACTTTTCTCTTTGATTTTTGGTGACAAATCTTATATTGACACATATTTTGGGAAAATGCTTTTAATTTTGAAAAAACTCAACAACACACCGTGGTCAAATTTACTACCCTTTCGTGTTGCTTGTGGATGAAAACATCTACTAAATTAGCAGGTAAATATATTTAGATTTTTTTTCCATTTTATTATTATTTTTAAATAAATCTGTGAATTAATCTCGTTACTGATCAAAACTACCAAATGTTAACAAAAAAAAACCATAATTTTAACTCTTTAATTGCCAAGTTTATAAGTGATGTCACTGATTTGGGGAAAAACCTCACAAAACGTTTTGTTTTTTTATAAATTTTATTTATAATATAAAAGTGATTGTGGAATGGATTTTTTTTACCTTTTTTCACAGTCTTGGGCAAGTAAAAGATTAATAAAAACTTTGGCGCATTTTTAGTTTTTGTGCAGATATTATGCAGATAATTTTTTTTCTCCCTCATTTACTGTTCGTGGTTGTTTTTGCTCCATTGAATTTCATAATAATTACATTTTTTGATTGCAAAGCCATGACACCATATAATCATGCATTCTTGATTGTTGGTTGTTTTTCCTTTGCAAAGAGTTAAAATTTGCCATTTTTACTGCTGATTACCATCTGGCACCATTAATAGTGTCCAGGCTTTGCAATAAAAAAAACGTCGTTATAATGGAAGTCAATGGGGTAAAAACAGTAAATGAAGGAGAAAAATTTAATCTGATGCTGCACAAAAACTAAAAATGCACTAAAGCCAATGTTTTTACTAATCTTTGACATGCCCAAGACTGTGAAAAAGAATTTAAAAAATCCAGTCCACATCACTTTTTATATTGAAAATAGGTCATTTTGTGTGTTTTTCCCAAACCAGTGACATCACTTATGAACTTTTTCAATTAAAGGAGTTACAATCATGGAATTTTTGTAAAAATTTGGTAGTTTTGATCAATACTGAGATTGATTTACATATTTTTGCAAAAAAAAAAAAATTTTACAGCTGTTTAATTTTCATCCACAAACAACATGAAAGGATATAGTAAATTGAACAATGGACAAGGGTTAAAACAAGTTTAAATTAAACTGCAAGCACAGAATACTGTGTATTATAAAACATGAACTATAACATGTTGTACCTCCCAAAACGGATAGACATTGGCCCGGCCACCAGGGCCCCTATTAAACCTCCCAATGAGAAGATGGAGACTATAACAGTCCATATAAGTGTGACCTCAAACACCTCCAGCTCTATTCCCCATCGCTCTTGAAATGTCTCATTAATGAAGTTCTGAATGAACTGCAGGAATGGAAACAGAATGAAAACTGGCCATCACAATCACTCATACACAGACACTGAAAGCAACAGAAAAATAAATGCAAATATTTTATGTCTGCTTCATCCACATAGTCTTTCTCTTACAACAGTCGGTGCGTTCATAATGGCCAGGTTATATCCATATTGTAATGTTCCCCCAATAGCCGCAGATGTCACCATTAATGCCAAAGTGCGTATATGACCCTGCTTAGACAAATAAATATCAATCCTGATGTTAACAAGCATGCAATGCACTTCAACGATACATAATTGATCTCAAATAATCTAAAGATTATGTGGGGAAATAATTGTAATTGACGTCTATGGGTATAAAAAGAGACGGGGTCTCAGTGCACTTAGATTCTTTAAATTAACCTAAATTATTTCTTTAAACGTATTTGCCTTAATTTCAGTAGTTCAAAAAAGTCTAAAGAAAGTAAATATTATTGGACAGTAGTAAAAAGAGTATATGCTTACCTTTTCCTTCGAAGACATGTTTTTCTATTGATATGTGGTTTGCTTCGAGAAAAATTGCTACATAAACTTAAATTCACGGATAGCGAAAAGCTAGAGTTGGCAGCCTAGCCACGAAACGTCATGATCTGATAGACAGGTGCTTTAGAAAAGCTGTGGTCAAAGACACGAGCGCTCAAATGCGAGAGTAATCAGTAACTTAATTCATTATTTTTAACTGTGAGTGAAGTGCGAGGATTTACCACCTTCTTGACCAAATAAACAATGTTGAAACAAACTTCTTCATAGAAAAACACATCTTCAGAAATTTGTGTTGAACTAAATCACCTTGTTTTTTACCTAACTATATGTCGGTATGTATAAAGTTCATTTACAATAAAGGATTGTGCAAAAATAAAAGGCTGAAGGAGTTAAAGCTTGTATCAACTCCACCTATCGAAATTTTGCGCGTACTGCGACAAAGGGCATTTAAATGGTGAGGTTTACTGAAAAAATATAGCCTATTTTAAACAGAACAGAAATGGAAAAGCAGAAGCACAGTCAAAAAAAAAATGTTTTTACTAAAGTAAAGATGACAAATAATAAGTGTAAGCATTAGTAGTACAATTTATCTCATGACTGTTTCTGAACCAGACTGTAAAAAAGACCAGCATAAACGGGATACTCAAATGCACAGTACTTGAAATAATTTTGACCCTATGCATTCCACTAGAGGGCGACATTACGTGTGAGAAGTAAGCACATTTTAAAGGGTTTTAGGCATTTTTTTTTTTTACAGTCTATGGTTTTAGGTCAGGAAATGTTTTTTATTGTAAATATAAAAGATTCAGATCTACTTTACGGAGCAGGTTCTACTTCATTTAAATATCTCCAGTTAAGTGTTTATACATAAATGCAACGTCCTATTGAATAGACTAACCTATTTGCGCATGTCTAATACAAGAGTTATGTATCTCAACTAAATTTGCCCTTCAGTGCAATCTAATCCCATGGAAAAACTTTGACCATGACATAATATACCTGGCTGTGGTGGTGTACCGGAAAGAGCCACGTCACAGAAAGGCAATTTTTAAAAGCCAGAATAAAATTTGTGTAATCTACCAGCACTAACATAACTTCTATCAGAACAATTGACCAAAAGTTTAACACAAACATAAATCTGGAAACAAGCGTGCTTGATGAAGGAGATTAATAACGGAATGTCCCAAGCAAGCGCAAACTCACAAAAGTTGCGGAGCTGCGCAGAAAACATCAAAGTATCGCGAGAGTCATTCGAAAGCCGAGTCAGAATGGATGATGTGATGTCATTGTTCGAACAGTCTGCGCAGCGCTGCATGAAGTCGAACTCACCTAAAGATGACGGGGTGTGGATAGGGACCTGGATGCGTTAGAGTGTTTTCTAAAATATTACTGTAGTCATCGCTGTCGCTAGCTTGTCTGATGTTTATCGTTAACTTAAGCAAAGTTACAAAATTACAAGCATAGCTGTATTTTACGACTGTGGTAAGAAGGAGCGCACCGTTGGTCAACTTGACGTCAAGTTTAAAATACCTGGATCCACGCGTGGCGTCTTGTGTCGAGCAGACAATGAAACTACGATGAAAAATACAAACATTTTAACCATGGAAATCAGATTTCTAACAAACGCAACAGACTACTAGGGATTTTGTTACTCGAGAATACTGGCGTGCCTTCATCTATGTTGGCCAAGAGAAATTGGTTAATATAAGAGACGCTACGAATCCCCTAACAAGAGGTCACAGAAAAGCCTTATAATGATGTATCGTGCTTTTTGGGATACAATATTCCTTCTTACCGGTAAGTATTTGATTTTAAACAATAATTAAAAAGGGGATTGTATCGTTTTCTATGTTCACAAATGAACATGAAAATGACATATATTTCAAAATAATTTAAATTTTTCAAATTTACATAATACTTGTTTTGAGGCTCAACCATTACATTTAGATTGTATGATGTGTACTTAATAAAATGTTTTTAATACATTTTATATGAATTATTAGTTAATGATAATTAGCCTTAATTTTTTATTTTTTATTTATTAAGTTTTATGAGTCCTGAAGCATCATGTTTTCGAGCATCCATTCTCATCACATCCAACATTTAAATTATTTTCCTTACTATTAAATAACTTGGATACAAAATTATTTTCTGCTTTGTTATAATGCCTTCCAAGCTGATCTGATGTAATGAGACAATTATCATAATGCCCTGTTAGTGTTTATATATATATATATATATATATATATATGTTTTTTATAACAGTACAGGGAATACGCATTAGTTTCTTTGGTTAGCTCTGGCTCAGTTGTCAAGCTCTAACAAGGTTAACTGAGCTTAGTTTAAATATAGTAGTATTCTATAACATTCATCCTATATTGTTTTTCTTCATTATTGAAAGCACATTCATATCTCAGGCTCAGGTTCATCAAAGGGACTTGTTCAGATTGAGACTATTGAGTATTGCTTTTTGTTTCAAAGGGAAGTTTATTGCTGTTTTAAAGATAAAAAGTCTGACAAAGTCAATGTTTTTTTTTTCTAGTTGTCATCATGGGATTCCCTTGCTGGTAATGGCATTGTTACTCAACAGATAGTAAACAAATATATTTATATGTAAGGCGTCACAGCCAGACGCTCCTTGACTGTATTGTTCTTTATGGACACAGGTGTCCTGCCCATAGATATTTACGTCTCATTTAAAGGTCTCATTGATGGGATCTCTCTTTAAAGTGTTTCAGTATTCATTTTATAGTGGTTACTGTGGTCCCACACAACATCACTGTTATGTCATTGGATGTAATTACGTTAGCTCTCAGGTTTTTTATAATAAGAGATGGAAAATAATATTTTCTTTGTGAGTCAGGTTTTGTGGTTGCTTTGAGGAAAGCTGTGGGAAAAAATCTAAACCAAAACATGACCTTTTGGCATTGCATGTAAAGGTAAAGTGTATTGTCCTCTTAGTATCACATTGTGTACGGAGATGTGGATGTGATTAAAATCCGCATCACAAATCCACTTTGATTTATCTTAACACAGTCGTTGTCCGTAGCAGTTCTCAGAATAGCCTTAAGGTCATAAACTCCCACTCTTGCTCCATGACATTTTAAGTGAGCTGTAAAGCAAGTGGGCTTTAGGTAGCTAGTTCTCATAAGTGTACACTATATGCCACCCAAACCTGTCTCTCTAGTGTGATGCTGGTACTCCGGTGTTTTCCTTTTACTGTATTTATGTGTTTTGCATTTGTTCATTTTCTTGGAACATCAGTTTCACATTTAGGTAAGGGGTTCGTAATGTTAGATGTGTAGCTGTAATTTTGGTGACTGTCCTATTTTTATGCTGTTTTAAGTTGAATGTTTCATGATTTTGAATATATGTGTGTGTGTGTTGTGTCTGTAGGCTCTCTTTTCACATATGGGCAGGTGCAAGAAAATTCTACCTCAACTACAACCATTGCAACCACCACCACAACAACAACTACCATCAGAACCACATCAAGCACCACAAGCACCACGACGACTACATCTACCACTACACGTGTCAGAAGTAAGATCTGTTATCTTTTCCTTCACACTTGGCTCGGTTAAGGTTACACAGGGTAATGAAATTGAATAGCTCACACTAAAATACAAACAAAAATGCGTTCAAAACATTTTTACGATACCAACATCTGGTGTAGCATTGGGGTTTGATTGTCACTGTTGGGCATCCTGGTTGCTTACACAAAGATAACAGGTTTTGTTCATCATTCCGTAACTTCATCAAGTTATTAAGATCACAGTGGTGCTGTAATACCATGCTGTGCTTTATCAAAACATTTTTGCCCAGGGTAATTTGGGAGGTTATCTGTGTAATTATGCGATTTCAATTTTCTTTGGATGAAAATTGTATGATAAACATCATTGTAAACCATTCTGCAGATTACAATTATGAAAAATTTTTTTTTTTTTCAAGAATTTTCTTTTAATCTTGCATACCCTGAAGGTGCATTTATACAGATGATATATTAGAAATTGATGGCATATCTAGTGATGAATCTGTCTTAAGACATGTACAAAATCCACTAAAATCACTCTATATTTTATTCTTGAAGAGTTTATAGCAGCTGCTGTTCACTCTCACTTTGATGACTGCCCTGACTCCCACAGCCAGTTCTGTTTCCACGGCACGTGCCGCTTTCTCATCCTGGAGGAAACGCCTGCTTGTGTGTGAGTCCAAAACACTGGAGATTTTAAGATTTTAATACGTAAAGATCCCACACTATATATCTTGCAAAAGTATTAACAAATTGTATTAATCTTCAACAAAACTGGTAAAACTACATAACATTTATAAATATACCCTTTTAAATTACTATAAACATATTTACATAGATCTGACATCTCATGGTACTGTTTGAATAAGTGTGTTGAATCAGTGTGGTGTTGTGTGTGACATAACATTAAGTCATGTTAAAAAGTGAATAATGATTGATCATTTACCTGCAGTGGCGGACGGTGACTTCTTTTTTTCGAGGGAGCTCGATGCGAAGTATGTTAGAACATGTATGTAGCACGTCATGTGTGTGGTTCCTTTTTCAAAATATGTGTTGCACATCGAGTGAACCTATGTGCATCACGTGTCTTGTCAAAATAAGTGACTGCTGCAGAGGCGTCTAAAGGGTTAATGATAAAAGAGACGCTCGCGTTAATCTCATGCGTAATCACAGTTTATTGTTAAGGGTGTGTCTTGCATGTATTTTGTGAACATGAGCGTCTCTTTTATCATAAACGGTTTTGACGCGTGTGCAGCAGGCACTTATTTTGACAAAATACGTGATGCACATGGTTTACGCAACACGCACATATTTTGAAAACGCAAGCAACACATTTACACTTCCAACACTTATTTTGAATTAGCGCCCCTCGAATGAGCAGTCACGATCCGCCACTGTTTTACTGTCAGTCAGACTTTGGCTTTACATTGAGTGACACTGAGTGCCTTTTCATTACAAAAAAAATAAATAAATAAATTAAATTATTAATAAATACATTTTTCTGGCCGATTGAAAAGATTTATTGGCCGATAATAAAACAAATCTAAATTTCAGACGCCACAATATATCGGTTTATCACTAGTATCATCCCCTTAAGGGATACCCTCGAATATTTCTATATATTTGATCAAAAATATTTAAGAGAGGAAATTCAAAATAGTCACATTTTAACATCATTCATACCAATAGGTGTTAAAGGGACAGTTCGCACCAAAAATGAAAATTCTGTCATCATTTTCTCATCCTCATGTTGTTCTAAATCTGTATTAGTTAATTTTTTTTAAGAAGATCCCCTACAGAAAAGTCACATGTGCAAATTAACATGTGAAATGTGTGTTTTTAAAACATTTTTGTGTCAATCCCATGTGAAACGTGATCACATGTAAAAAAAAATTGTCACCACATTATTATACACGAATTTCATATGGGATTTACACAAAAATGTTTCAAAAACACGCATTTCACATGTGATCACACATGAAATTCATGTGGTTTTTCTGTAAGGGATATTTTGATAAATGGTGGTATGCACACAGCTGATTATATCCATTGACTTCCATAGTAGGAAAACAAATATTATGGAAGTATTGTGATTTATGATGATGAAGATATTTTAATAAATGATGGTAAGCACACAGTTAGTACCCATTGAATTCCATCGTATTTGTTTTTTCGTCAATGGTTACAATCACCTGTGTGCTTACCATCATTTATCAAAATATCATCTTTTGTGTTCATCAGAAAAATTCATACAATTAAAAAAAAAACATGAGGATGAGAAAATGACAACAGACTTTTCATTTTTGGGTAAACTATCCCTTTAAAGTTTAAAGAGCAAATATTTATGATAACTAACTCTTAGTATCTTATTAGCTGTGTGCAACACACTGGCAGAAGGTCAGAAAAATGCAATTTCTGTATGAAGTCATACATTTTATGTAGATTTATGAAAACATTTAACAAGATTTTAGTCAGACTGACACACAATCTACTGCCGACTTACTTGGGTAAATTCCTACTTGTAGCTTTTCTTTGTATTTCTTTGGGTGAATTTGAAACAATGATTACATTGTAATCTATATCGGTTGGTGTCTGGGTTGTGCATTCATTATATGCCACGTTCACATTCACATGTACAATGAAGTAGTTTCTAATATTTACTTGTAAATTTAATTCTAAATTTTCCAGTGCATATTTTAATACTAACTGACCATTTAATAAATTGCACCTGTGTATGTGTGTGTGTGTGTGTGTGTGTTTAGTTGTCACCCTGGCTTCATGGGTATGCGCTGTGAACATGCAGACCTCTTGGCAGTGGTGGCGTCCAATCACAGACAGCAGACTGTGGCTACCATGCTGGTGATGTGTGTGGTGGGCAGCGTACTGCTCATGCTACTCTGCACTTTAATAAAGTAAGACTCACCTTCATGTAGTGATCTTACTGAAAAGATCACATGCTTACAAAGTCTTTATAAATGTAACATTTAGAATTTTTAACCTTTCGAGTTGACACTTTCTAAAAAAATATTTGTTTAAATTGTTGTGTATGGAGAAAGGGGTCATTTGTGAACTTCACACATTATCTCTGCAGTTGTTGGTGGAGACGTGGAGGTTGTGGGCGATGTAACACCATCTGGTGTTGGTCGGAAAAGCCTAGTAGTATTCTGACGGGCGGGACACCCTGCTGTCACGCAGAAACGGGTAATTTGGTGCTGTGTTTCCATGTTTTGCTGAGCTGGATGTTCAAGTGTTAAGTGTCACGCAGTGTCTAATTATGATAGATGGTAGGGGGTCAATACATAGTGAGACCAGCATATGTGTGTGGCCTTTAACTTTTAATTGTCTTTGCTCAATGACATAAGCTGTTGTCACTCTGCCCTAAGATTTTCACTGAACATGAGAGTCATAGGGATGCTAATATTGCGTATAACATAAATCTTTATAGACATTTGTCAGCCTGCCATCTAATTATGAGATTAGGAGCATCGGTGCTCAATATTAATCAATATTAATAATATCAAGGTTATATTTGGCTGATTATGAAACATGGTTGCAGCACACAATGGAATCTTGACAGATTATCTTTTCTTAAATCTTAAACATGCTCACACTACAAGATTAAAAAATCATGGCGCATCACACACTACAGGATATTATTAAGATTATCATGTCAATGCATGCGCTTTACATTGCCTAACAGGGTAATTAAGCTAATTTTTTAATGTTTACATTTGCTAGCTAGTACACTAGCAGTCTTCTTCACTCACGCAGTGTATTTAAAACACAGGCGATTCCTCCTCAACCCTTGTGTTAAGGCAACAAGTAAGTTTTTGAGTTGTTTCCACACTCCCACAGTCGTTTCGCTGTCTACCGTACCAGTACAGCAGCTTGTTTCACCGTTGTTTTGAAAAGGTCATTCATCTCCCTCTCTCATTGGCCATTGTAAAAGTAATGATGTAATCATCTTGATTGAAAATCTTAGATCAGGGCCACCGCAATTTGCTTGCGAGCACGTCGGGATGTGTAAGATTTGATCTTTAAATGTCACACATTACATGATAATCTGAGAGCTAAATATCGACACCATTCGTGGCCCGATTTTCTCTCGGATTCTTGGGAACCAATAATCTTGTAATGTGAGCCCCTGTAATTATGTGTCATCACAAGAGGGTCTTTATATCCCTCAAAAGAATTATACAATTACAATGGAATTGTTGGTATTTCGTTCAGACAGATAATCTGTCATCGGTATCAGCCTCGTCACAGTGCTTCTTGTTGACAGACCTTTAATTGAATTTGTCTAGAGGATGTTCATTAAATATTTAGACAGAATTGTCAGACATTTCAAATTGTTTAGTAGAACCATGTCAGTGTCTTCAGGATAACATTGTAACTTGCATGTCATCGGGTTAAGGTTAAACATCGTGTATTATTTGACTGAATGATTGTTTACAACGTGTATTTTTTTTGTCAATTTTCTCGTTAACGTCTGTCTACTCATCTCATCAGGAAATGTTCCTTACACAGAAGGTACAATTTTGTATGATGCCATTAGTATGTAGCTTGACAAAGCCCTCTGTGTCTTTATTTTTAGAAGGTAGAAATATTGTGTCTGTCACCACATCAACCTTCTGTTTATTCTTTCCCATGCAGTGGTTTGACGTGTTTTCTGGAGCCCAGACATTTGCTTGAAAAGCTTCATAAGAAAGCTTTCCCTGATATGTTCCACCTTATCACTCAACAAGACCGTGGCGGCTTTTTCAAGGTACAGACTCACTCAACAAATATTGAGAGCATTTCAGTTTGGGCAATGGGAAAACGCAAAGCAAAAATTGAACTTTTGCAATGCAAAACGTTTTTTTGGACAACAGCAATTACAAGAACTTAACAAAGATGGGACTCAAAAGGACTCTTGACAGAAGAACTCAGAAAAACAACTTGGAACTCAATGACATGTTTGGGTGATTTTTAATCCTAATGGAGCGACCAGAATTTATTCAGTATACAGTGAGATAGAGACAAGCTGATTCATATACAAGATCAGCTGATTCAGAAGTGAAACTATGAGAGGTTTTAAAGGAATCATTCTTACTAACAGAGCTTTACCATCAATATTCTCCCAATTTTTTTTTTTTTAAATACCACAATTGTATATAAAATCACTCTTGTGTATAACAGGATGTAAAATGCACTAAAAAGTAGTTTAAGATGTAGTTTTTATTATCACATTTTATCACATGCCATGGTTAAAGAATGGGAGATTAAGAATGAGAAATGAATTATCATATATTAGAGCGTATATTGGCTGGCAGACAGCGTATATTAGACCTACCAAAGCCTTTGCCAATTTCTTTTAACTCGATCTCTTTACAATAATAATAATGAGGAATCAAATAATTTCCAGAGATAAACAGCAAACATGAGAGACTAAAGTCAACTTTAGGGACTAATAGTAATATTTACACTTTTTTTACTTTTAAAGAAATTCAGTTTTTATGTTTTTTATCAAAGCACTTGCTGTTCTTGAAATTCACATTCATGACATGTAACTTGATGAGTTATGCATATATTCACAAATTTCACACAGTATGTTCATGCACAAAAATTGTGTTTGTTGCATAGTATAAAGAGAGTGTGTTGACGTTTAAAGGTGTGTGCCAACAATGTAAGATTTTGGGAGACTCTGTTTGATCACTATATTTAGCAACGGTATGACATCACATGACATCACGATTTTAATATAATGCATGTTCACTTTGAAAAGATTGGGTGCATTTATGATCACATAAATTCACATATTTCACTGTGCACAGTATCAATACAGTTACCTTTAAATGGACACTTTAGTACCCTGATGGCTGTAAGTGCAAGAAATGATGATTATTTCTGTAAATTATTTTTAAACCTAAAGTGCATCTTTAAATACGTCACTGTATCTTTAAGGGCATAAGTCACTCACTTTAACATCATAAACACCATGCATGTTTTTTCACAGATGGCACACATGCACATACAGAGTCTCAAATCCTGCCATAAAAGTGTAATCAATGTGACGCTTCACTTTTATCAACGTCGAATTATTATGCAATATAGAAGCTTTACACTTCAATATTTTAAACTATATGTTATTTTGTTATTGTTGTCTAACCTGTCCCTGTGCTTTTGTCAATAATCTCATGTTAAAAAACATAAGGCGTTGTCCCTTATAAATGTATTTCAGAGGTATTTATAAAGCTTTACTATTTATACAGTCTTTAACAACTACAGTTGTTTAAATAATATGCTGGGCCAAATAAACATTTGCTAATATAGGCGCTTATACAATCTAACCCTATTTAAAATTGGCAAATGATTGGTCCAGCACAGAAAATGTGAGCAATAATTTGGTCTGTTTTGACCATGTTATATCAAATTTAGATGATGTAAGCAAGTGATGAAGTTTGATCACTGTGTGGCTTTTCGAGAATTTGACCAAGTAATCCCAAAAGTCCTTGAAGGTGGGAGAGGATTCATCCATGTGACTAATCCAACATTTTGTTTACCATGGAGATCAAGATGACCCTTGAGTTGTCATCTTTGTGATGAATGTTTAGGTTCGGTTAAAATGTATATATCAATGTTTATTTATTTTTGAATTTGGCTGATCATAGCGTGCTACTTAATAATAATTAATCAATTGATTTATGTAAATAAATTGGTTTGGTTGTATGGTAATAAATGAATATTTAGTTATTACATGTAAATGAGATAAAGATGAAGTGATTAAAAAGAAAAGGTGAATAATTTGAGTGTTAATGTATACTTAAGATTAAAGGATGAAATGTAATTTATTATAATCAACAAAGGAAATTTTTTCTTTTTATTGGGTATTTTGGAGTGAATTGTTTCATTGCATAATTTCCAGACATGAAATTTCAGTCATCCCTGATGATGTCATAGATAAATGGCTTTACAGCAAAGATGATGCTCAGTGTTTCATCTCTTGCTATTGTTCCAACTGAATCCCATTTAAACTTACCGTGGTTAGCTGTTTACTGACCTACAAAACAGCTGAAAAACATCTTCGTTATTTGATTCATTGTCAGCATGTCTTTCTCTTTAAATTCTGTTGTTTCATTTAACAAGGCTTTGTAAATAGTGTGGGAATATTATTTTGATTGTATATGGAGAATGAGTTGTTTTCTATTGACTCACTGAACGTCAGTCAAGCATGTAGAGGTATTGAAATTGTAAAGAATGGGTGATTCCACTATGGCTCTCACATGACTGTATGATGTCTGTTTTTGATCTCTTTAAGTTTGCATATTTTTCCAAATAACACTTAAATGCTGCAGATTTTGGAGTCGACTCATTATTTCATTTGTATTTAAATAGATTTTCGATGTGTTCCTTGCACTCTTACAAAATTAAGGTTACTCTTTGTTGGGCTCTACATCCACAAATGGTTCTTTGAAGAAAACTGCGATTTACTTTTTTTTTGCATCTTTTTTTAAGAGTGTTTGAATTGAACCCATGACATCAGCCATTCTTTTCCTCTTTGCATTTACATCACATTTATGCATTAGGCAGACTTAAAGTTTATTCCCTGGAAATCGAACTCTTGACCTTTTGTGCTGGTAATGCAATCTTATACCAGTTAAGCCGAACACAAAGGACACAAAGTTTGCAAAAATATCCTTTTTCTAAGGCTTTCTATCCATGTGCATCTTTCATCGTATAAAAATATTTCAAGAAGGTCTAATAAAAACTGGAAATGTAAAACCGGAAAACCTCGGGCACTACTAAACAAAGAAAATTCTGCCGGAGTGCTGTTTTTGCTAGAGGAAATGCTTGGCTCCTTTTACTTACCAGTTGATTTATTTTATTTGTTTGGTTAAACCTTTTGTGAGAAAGGCACTAGAGATCAAGAAAGGTCATGCATGAGTGAGTACGTAATGTAAAGTGCATGTGTGGTGGACACTACATAATGTTTACTTGTTTTTAGTGTTCATTTGTCTTTGCCTCTTTAAAGGAACACTCCACTTTTTTAGAAAAAAAAAAAATAATTCCAGCTCCCCTAGAGTTAAACATTTGATTTTTACTGTTTGGAATCCATTCAGCCAATCTCCGGGTCTGGCGCTAGCACTTTTAGCATAGCTTAGCACAATCTATTGAATCTGATTAGACCATTAGCATTGCGCTCAAATATGACCATAGAGTTTCAATATTTTTCCTATTTAAAACTTGACTCTTCTGTAGTTACATCATGTACTAAGACGGACAAAAAAATCAAAGTTGTAATTTTCTAGGGCGATATGGCTAGGAACTATACTCTCATTCTGCCATAATAATGAACGACTTTGCTGCCGTAACAATGCTGCAGGAGGCGCACTGATATTACACAGTGCCCGAAAATAGTCCCCTGCTATTGAAAGTTACTAAGGGGACTATTTTTGGCTGCTGGGTAATATCAATGCGCCTCTTGCAGCCATGTTACGGCAGCAAAGTCCTTGATTATTACGCCAGAATGAGAGTATAGTTCCTAATCATATCTGCCTAGAAAATTGCATCTTTTAATTTTCTGTCAGTCTTAGTACACGATGTCACTACAGAAGAGTCAAGTTTTAAATAGGAAAAATATTGAAACTCTCTGGTCATTTTTTAAGCGATGCTAATGGTCTAATCAGATTCAATGGATTGTGCTAAGCTATCCTAAAAGTGGTACCGCCAGACCTGGAGGTCGGCTGAGTGGATTCCAAAATGGCAAAAATCAAATGTTTAACCATAGGGGAGCTAGAAAAGTGTCCCTTTAAGCTTAAATACTCTACCCGTTATTATTTACAACTCAAAACATGTATTGAGTAGTTTAGTGTGAAACCATCAATAATTTCATATATCTGCATGCATTTGTTTGTAATTTCATTTAGTTGATTTATGATATTTTATTAATCTCTCCCTAGGGTTTTTTGTCCTTCTAGGATTTTTTCCCATTGGGTTTTCTCCTAGGGGGTTTTTTAGTCCCAGGGAGAGTCAGCCAACTTTGGCTTAACTTAGCACTTTACTGTATACGTTACATTATCAATATGCTCGCTTACACAGTTTATCCTTAGCCGCTATATTCTACTTCTTATACTATGTATTGATTCTCAGTGTTCTACTCTACATCTACTCATGTAAAGCTGCTTTGCAACAATTAACAATTGTGAAAAGCGCTATATAAATAAAATTGAATTGAACATTTCTGGTTTCCCTCTTCTCTTAACCTCAATTTCCTCTCCCTTTCTTTTCCCTGTCACGATCGTCTGTCGTTGCCAATCCCATTAAGGTTTTCAATTGGATTGCAGTACAGCCCCTCATAGCCGACAGGCTGAGCCTCTAAAGCCAGCTTTGTTTTAGGCACACTGCTAAGGGAACTCCCAATAGAAATACAACAAGCTTATGAAGAGAACAGTGATTCTGTAATTCAAAGATGAGCAAATCATGTTAACATGTTTTCCCTTATTGTATAATATTTTATGATGTTCCTGCACTTTAACTAAAATGATTTGTATTTCCTTTAATTTTCATCCCAATGTACTGTATAGGCATAGCTGGTATGCGTTAGAACAGATGGAAAGGAATAAGAGTATTTGGGTATTAGGGTTAAGTGATTTTAACAGGATCTCTCCCATCTGTATCGAAACGCATATCGGCACTCTACAGATATACCGTTGGATTTTGTTTTTGTCTCATAATCTAATGGTCTTAAAGTTTATTACTGGAGATTCTCTGTTTAGATTTGTTTGATTAACAAAGGAAAAACAGCAGAGATATCTTAAATAGCAGCATTTTTTTCTATCACATTGTAAGGTGGAGAAATGTTCAACCACAGAAACAAGAAAATAAAAACACAAGTGTGCCATGTCCTGGACTAATAAGATAACAACATGTGACGGAAATCTCAATTTATCTTATTTATTAATAGACATAATTACATCACTTAATTTATTTATCATAGTTTTATAAATTATTTGATGATGGGCTAACATGAATAGGCACACCATGCATCCGCATAAACCTATTTTAGTCAGCATATTGATACAAATATACAAGTTTGTTAGATAAGTCTGATGTTTCATCTTACATTTTATATCAAAATATACAAAACAAGAAAATTCAGGAGAGGGTTCAATGAAAATGTAATAAAATAGGCATTTTATGTGATCCTGAACAACAAAATATACTTGAAAGCTCAACAAACAAGCTTTCCATTACATGGATTGTAGGATAGGACAATATACAACTATTGCAAAAAAATCTAAATATTGAGAAAATCTCCTTTAAAGTTGTCCAAACAAAGTCCTTAGCAACACATATTTATAACTTTGTGGTACAGGGTCACATAACATATTTAACAGTCACAGCACTCAGTCTATTTCCTGCTGCAGTCGTGCTGGTAATTCGTTTAGGCTCTGTAGTCTATGCTGAGGGGGGATATCAAGGTGTCCATGACAATTTTGTCTATCAAGCAGAAAACCGCGAATGCCCAGTGAGCGTGAGGTCAGGTAGTCATTCACGTAATGGTCCCCGACATAGGCTACACTGGAGGCTGGCACGCCACACCGCACCAGAGCCTGGGAAAAAATAGCAGGGTCTGGTTTAGCCACCCCAGCTTTCTCTGATGTCAGATGAAAGGAGAAGTAAGCCAGGAGTCCACATTCCCTCAGGATGCCTTCCAAACGCTTATCAAAGTTAGAGACAATTCCTTGCTTCAACCCCAAAGAGCTGCAGGACTTCAGGGCACCATTAGAATCTGAAAACACCTGAAGTTGAGATAAATTGAGTTTTGGATATTAGAACAGGTAAATGTACTATAAATGAAGAGAGATGGGTAGGCAAATAGATATATAGAGGGACAGAAAGACAGACAGATAAAAGAGACAGGCAAAGACCAATAGATGGACATGGTCTGGACATGGATGGATGAATGATAGATGCAGATAAATAGATGGATGGATAAATGCAGATTTATACAGACATAGATAGCTTGATAGATATGTTATTAAATTATAATTAAAGAGATCAGTGTGTCAATTATTAGTGAACAGAGTCATTGTACAGTTGTAATCATTGAGTGCCCTCTACAGGTGTGTTAAGGAATTGCATAATACAAAAAAGTTGTTATACAACTATTAATATTTAAAGACAATCAAGAAAAGCTATTCCGATGACTGGCATACATTTTATCAATGAAATGGGCGTTTACCTCCCAGTTTTCTGCTCCGCAGAAGTTGTGATAAAGGTTGCTGGCCAGTTTATCCAGCACAGCTGGGTCGTTTACCCCACAGTGTGCAAAAGTGTCCCTCACAAGTCCGGTCCACCAGTTCTGGCTACTCATTCCCTGAGCTCTGCCATAGTTAGGAAATAGGTGCGATCGCTGTCGGTAAGCCTGTCTGAAAGCAGTTTCGACCTGTGCGGCTGGCAGTTTCAGCCCGGCTCGCTCTGCTTCGGTACAGTACTGCTCCCCAACCGAGCGACGGACCTTTAACAGGGTGTCCTTCACATCCCACAACACCCAGCG